>NC_092071.1:891353-1016353 GCF_039877785.1 Chaetodon trifascialis | reverse complement strand
CCTGCCTTTACGCTAAGCTAAGCTAAGATAAGCTAAGCTAAGCTAACCTTCTGATTTAAGCTCTGCTCTTCACGCACAGAGCGAGCGTCCGCCTGTGAGCCGGTTACGCCACACATCTGTAAGTACGTGCTCGCGGAAACTTTCGACATCACAAAGCAGAAACGTGAACGCGGCGGGCGAGCAAGAGCAGGATGTGAGGCGGGGACGCCAAAACTCAGAAACTCTGTTTCCTCTTCGCAGGAATGTGAATATTTTACTTCACGACGTTATCGATGCGATTATGTTCACATTCAGGTTATGCACCGATGTCTGTGAGCGCAGAGAGGGGGGCAGTGTGTGTGTGTGTGTGTGTGTGTGTGTGTGTGTGTGTGTGTGTGTGTGTGTGTGTGTCCTCTGTTAAAATAGATGCTGTAAGAGGGTTAGTTATTGTTCATTATGCATGTACACACACACACACACACACACACACACACACAGCACACACGTCCATGTGCGTCATGAATGCTGAGGCAGAGGAGGCTTCTCCATTAATCTCTATTTTCATTCTGTCATAACACACACACACACACACACACACACACACACACACACACACACACACTGCATGATTCACCGTTCCTCCTCCTCCTCCTCCTCGCTTCTTCTTCAGCAGTTTCTCTATTCTGATCATCCTTTCATCCTCCTCGTATCTCACCTGTCCGTGGACGTCTCTCCATCAGGTGTCCCTCACGGCAGGTCTCTCACTGAGCAGCCTGTCCCCACCAGAAAGACGTCCACACGGGACGTGAGCTGGTCTCAGAGAGTAAAGACACGATTCTCTCTGAAGCTGAAGGACTGTTCGAGAATGCAGCCTTATAGTGTGTGTGTGTGTGTGTGTGTGTGTGTGTGTGTGTGTGTGTGTGTGTGTGTGTGTGTGTGTGTGTGTGTGTGTGTGTGTGTGTGTGTGTGTGTGTGTGTGTGTGTGTGTGTGTGTGTGTGTGTGTGTGTGTGTGTGTGTGTGTGTGTGTGTGTGTGCATATGGGCTGTAAAAGTGTGTTTTGAAGCCTGGCTTTCCTCCATTACCTGGACGCCTGCCTCACTCTGCAGGTCCTCTGAAACCACCCTGGCCATTCTTATCTCTCTCACTATCTTCCCCCTCTCTCTCTCTCTCTCTCTCTCTCTCCCCCCCCCCCCCTTTCTGTGTGTGTGTCTCTCCCTCATCTGTCCCAAATTAAAGGCTCGTCTCCACTCCAGAAACCTGCCAGCCTGCAGCCTGTTGATAGGCTTGGAACAGGGTCACAGCACTGATCTTGTCCAAGAGGCTGCCTTTGAAGCAGGCCGGGACACATACATAGACACACACACACACACACACACACACACACACACACACTGACTTCCTCACGCTGTCCCTCTGCCTCTTCCTCTCTGCATGCTGTGATGAAGTGGCCGGGGTGCGGCTCTCCTGCTCTCCTCGAACGCCTCTTGTATTAATGAAGTTGGCTAATACGCAGGCATGGACAGTGGAATTGAGAAATGGAGTCCAGGGAAGCTTTTCAGCCAAGATGCTGGGAGTGTAACTCCGTCCTGGAAGTCAATCAGCTCCCCTCGGTGCCAGAGCAAGGTTCAGTCCTGTGGAGACGCGTCCACGAAACATAAAACTCTGCATGTATGATTTTTAGGAACAGTATATTGTCCGGAGTCGCAGCTTTAAAGGAGTCGGACCTGATTGCGGCGACGGCGCGGCCGCCGTTTGGTCCCGTTTGATCAGCGCGCCGCAGATCTGTCTGAGGCGCTCGTTAACTCCGGAGTCTGAAAACTTCCCTTTGTCCGACTTCACTAGCATCAAAAAGTTTTTGAGAACACCTTGAAAAACTTGGAGCGGCGGTCGACCGCGTCGCTGCCACATTATCCGCCGCTAATTAATTCCAGGAAGTGTGAAGTGTGTCACGCTAAAAAGCGGGGTGCCATTTGATATTCATGAGGTGTCATCCTGTTTCAGATGTCCCCTCCGGTGTTAGCGTGACAAAATGCAGCTCTGTTCAATCCCGGGCCTCCCGCAGATCTTAACTGGAGACTCATCACTCATTTCCGGCGTGTGGTCGGGGGGTGGGGGGCTTCGGCCTGGCGTGCGGGGCCGTTTGTGCATCAAGGTGAGGGATTGCAATCTGGCAGGCGTTTTCATCTCCAGGGCCAAGCCTGACTGACCATTAATGTCCTGCGACACTCAGTCTCCCATTGGCCGTCGAGCACCATGTGCACAGATTCCAGCCCCTCGCCGGCGGGGGGGTGAGGGGGTGGGGGGGGGGGTGGCTCGTCTGTTTTTCTCTTCCCCGTTAACTGTTTTTCTACATCATTAATGTTGAGATCCGCTTAATTAAATGAAACTTACAACTTAAAACTGCATTTCTCCTTTTTTTCTCAGCGAGAGATTTGCAGGAAAAAGAAGCAGAAATACTAAAAGATAATGTTTTTATGTTTGTGTGTAACTTTTAATATGAAGCGAGACCCTCACAGGATCAGAAGACGACACAATATGCTGGATGCTGCGTTCAGGCTCCTGTAAGGCCCTAAAGCTGCAAATCCAGGGCTTCTCTTATGAGCGCCGCGTTTCATGAAAAGAGCAAACTTCAATAAGAAAACAGGATAAATCACAACAATATAAAACTCCAGCTGTGCCAAACACACACACACACACACACACACACACACACACACCTGGAATACACTGTAAAGCCGCAGATACACGAACAGTTAATCAGCATTTCGCTCGTGTTAATGTACAGGTTGTACGTCTGAAGGCATCTGTCGACTGTTTTAGTGTTTTGAAGTTTACGTCTAACGTCGCTCTACAGGGCTCGAGGCCATGTGACCTCCATGAGCGTTTTGATTGGTGTTTACTGAGGAACGGTGTGATTCTGTTGTTCTCCAGCTGAGGTCGATGTGACTGAAACACTCTGTTAACGGTGCGTTCAAGTGCTTCATTTTTTCCCTCTTGGATATTCAGTGAAGCCTGTAAATCAAAGAGCGTAAAATAAACTGTGTGTACGGATGTTTTTGGGAACGTTTGGTGCTCGATGAAAGCTCCTCGTGGCTTCTCGGTTTGATCGATTTGTGAATGAGTGACGTGACGTCATTCCCGATCATAACGTTTGGTTTTCTACTCACCAAGTTAATCTGAGATAACTTAAGATAGCTAAAAATCAATCAGACGATTGAGCGATGATTAAACGACGGTTAGCTGAGGTTGTTGATCCTCAGACTGTCTGTTGTGGACGCCATGAGTCCACAGACGGAGCTCTTGATTCGGCTTTGGACAGCTGGACTTATCAGAGTTCTGCACATCTGCACACTTTTCCTGTCAGTGATTATTATTAATATCTTGCTAATAATCGGGCTGTCTGATGGTCCATTTTCCTGCCCGGATGCACAGTCGTGTGCAGATCCCAGCGGCTCCTTTGGTGACCACGTTATCATGGCTGAAATGACGGCTGAAGCTGCCATGTGAGAAGAGCCACGTTGCGATAAACCGGCGTAATCCTTTAACAAGATTCTGCCGAAAAAGAGATTTCTTTATGGGAAATGTCTTTTCCTCCCAGTGAAATCTTCAGACAGATAAACGTCCGTCAGCTCGCGATCCAGTTCTCAGAAATTCACACTGATGTGATGCTGCAGAGGAGAGCTCTTCACTCATTTGTTTACAGAAATCTCTGGATGGGAAGTGGGTAGAATAACACAACCGAAAGCCTCAAATCAGGCAAGTTTGGACAATACGAGGAAGACAAGTGTCTGTTTGCAGCCACAAAGGCTCAGTAATATATTTTGTATTGACTGATCGTGGAAGCTGCAAACAGAAATATCCTATTTTGGCTCCCGCTGCACAAGCAGACATTTCACTTTATCACTTCCTCTGCTCTGGATAAGATCTGCCCGAGCTGGCAAAGAGTATTGTTTATGGATAAGACCAAATCCCTCCATCACAAATTTACTTGCAATAATGCTCAAATATTGTTTGTGTGGCGGCCGCGGCGGCGTTCAATTCAGTCCTGATGCCCGGCCTTTCTTTGATAATCAGTGAGGAGCGAGGCGCGGTACACAAAGTCTTTTGTCGCCGCTAAACTTCAGCGTGTTGCTCATTTTGAGCAAAGCTGCACCTGTAATTGGATGAGCTGTTTCAGAGGCTCGAAGGAATTTAGTAAGACTTTTAAATCTTTGAGATGTTCAAATTTAGGACAGAAGGAAAGGAGACGAAAACAAACACAAATCATCCAAAAACAAACGGAATAAATCTCTGACGGCAGATTTTAAACTGCTGCAGCACCACGCTGAGGTGGAGCACTTATCTGAAAGGCAGCTTTTTGTGTGTGAGTGTGTGTGTGAGTGTGTGTGTGCGTGCTCATGAATGCGTCCACCTCTGCAGTGTGTAAATGCCCTTGACAGTGAAGGCTGTTTAGGAAGGCTGAACAGCGACGCTTGTTACCACCATCCTCTCCCTGCAATCATTTCATGATCGCCAGCGATAGAACACACATCTCACTCATACAGTAACAGTAGGACTGTGTGTGTGTGTGTGTGTGTGTGTGTGTGTGTGTGTGTGTGTGTGTGTGTGTGTGTGTGTGTGTGTGTGTGTGTGTGTGTGTGTGTGTGTGTGTGTGTGTGTGTGTGTGTGTGTGTGTGTGTGTGTGTGTGTGTGTGTGGCAGCCTGGAGGGATCTTAATGTGTGTGTGCATTCATAACTAACAGATATGCGATGTTTAAGGGGGGGTGTTTTCCGCCTTGTGTTAACACATAGCGTGTGTGTGTGTGTGTGTGTGTGTGTGTGTGTGTGTGTGTGTGTGTGTGTGTGTGTGTGTGTGTGTGTGTGGATGATCACACCTGAGCGCTGACCCGTCCTGCCCTCTGCAGGGACTCTGGCGCTCGGCAGCGGTCATGCTATCGAAG
The DNA here is from genome assembly GCF_039877785.1 of Chaetodon trifascialis. Lineage (NCBI taxonomy): Eukaryota > Metazoa > Chordata > Actinopteri > Chaetodontiformes > Chaetodontidae > Chaetodon > Chaetodon trifascialis. The sequence continues at coordinate 1,011,433 of NC_092071.1, read as the reverse complement.
CTGCTCACAGATGATTCTGATGAACGAGCTCTGCTTGACTTTCGTCTGCACAGGAGAAGCTTTTTGACGGCAGCTCACAGCTTTTCTCTTCAAGAACAATGCAGGACCCACCTTACTTGATATTGAGCTTTGGGAATTTGGGACTTTTGGGGCCCCTAGGGTTTGGGTCCCCGGGGCCGGTGCCTGCTTGGCAGTGCAGCCTTGCAGTGCTGTTGCCCAAACAGTCAGAGCTTCATGGTGAAGGATGAAATGAAACGGAGGAAATGATGAAACAAGGGAAGGCGAATCAGGCTCTATTTCCACTTCTCTAAATAAACTGAGCTGCTCTGAAGTGTGTATGAGGTGCACGCGCTCTGACAGCGTTTCTGTACTGATATCAGTATATCAGCGAGGGGGGGGGGGGCATGTAGGGGCAGCGCTCAGACGACAGCTCGAAACGAGGTGACTGGTTGGCAGGGGAAATCAGACTGGCTGAGACGAGTCACGGGAACCCCTGAAGTCCACCGACACATTGAGTCAACACAGAAAACGGTCCTTAATGTGAAGCGCCGGCCTGTGAGAGCGTAATCTGCCTGATTCTAAACAGCTCAGCATCATTTGGCGCTTTCTTATTCCCGTAAATGAGCAGAAGTGGCATTAAAAACGTATTAAAGGCGCGACGTGACGTGAAGACACCTTGTTATCTTCGCTGTGTGTTTCCTTTAATGTACGTCCTCGTTACACGTGCACGGCCGTCATCGAGCGTATCACCCTCTGCAGCCGCCCTCGGCCCCTCACCCGTGGACGCGTCGATGAGGCGTCTCAGCCGCGGTTTTCCCGCCGCAGCTGATGGCGTCACGGCCCGGCGCCATAAATGTCACCCCGTCTTTGAAGGGCCCTCCTGTGGATCGATGCCAACATGTAGCATAGCTCTCTGCAGCCACCTGACCCCCATCTGTCCATCCGTCCGTCCATCCATCCATCAGTCCGTCCTCCCCCTTTTCCTTTCATCCTCGTCCATTTATATCCATTCCCCGTCTCCGTCTGCTCAGCAGCCGGCCTGAGCTCCTCCCTCCTCTGCAGCCATCGCTGTTTGTCAAGCCGGACAGTGAAATTATCTTCTGCTTTATCAGACTCAAAGCAGATTCGATCAGAAACCAGGTTCTGTGCAGGCCGGCAGAGACATCTACACCTAAAGGTGGAGCGATGGAGAATCCACATATTCAGATTTATTCTTCTGAATTAATAGACATCCATCGCAGCTTTCAGCCTCATTACAGAGATTCATCTCACCTGGACACCGAGTCCACTTCCTGAGGCGGTGAACCGTACGCACAGTCACTTCTTACACCATCAGTCGACCCTTTCGGTCATTGAAACAGCTGTTCTGTACTAGAAATGTCACCTTCCTCACGTCTGGACAGCAGTGTTAGTTATTATGTAACTGTGGTTCTATGAGTTCAGACTGATGTGTGATGGAGGCGTTACTCTGCAGCCGGCGGTGTCGGCGCTTGGATGTGAGGTTTTAATGCTTTTTTAATTGTTGAAGGAGGCTTGTGGAGCCAGCATCTGGAGGCTTTCGTTGCCTTTTAGTTCATGACCTGTTCAGCAGACTTTGGCTTTTTATTATTTATTATTATTATGATTATGATTTCACAGCACTGCAGGAGGGGGCTGTAGCAGGAGCTTTAAGCACGAATCACCTGCTTTGGAAACTCTTTGACTTCCTCATCATCACCAAACCCCTGCAGCTCTACAGACACCCACGTAGAATTGTCACCAGCTCAGACATGAGATGGACGTAGACTGAGATCCACCTGTGCAGGTGCCGCCGTGTGCTCCACAGCAGACCTGTAATGATGAACCGAACTGATCTGGGCACAGTTTGTAGAAATGGCAGTCGTGGGGGGGGTGGGGGGGTGCAGGTGATCTGTGGCCTTGAGGCGGATGCTTACAGGAGGATTATTTCTGTTGTCATGTGCTGAGTGTGTATCTGAGGTTGGCTCAGTGTGCAGAATTCAGCGGCGTCCGCGGCGTCCACTCTCCGTCTCCCTCACCGGTGAGTTAGAGCTCTCCCTCACCGGTGAGTTAGAGCTCTGAACATTATAGACAGCCGGGGGGGGTCAGTGAGGCTGACCTCCCAACGTGAATGTTGAGAGGCTGCACATCTTTGTTTTGTGCTATCCAAAGCAGAAAAGAGCACAGGAGGGGTGGTGGTGAGAGGAAAAAGAAGACTAAAGCGTACCAGAATAGACCCTCCGCTGGCACAAAATCAATGGCGTCCAGCACTTTATCACAGAAGCTACTCTGACGCAGATGCTAAGTAAGCACTCTGAGCTCAGGCCAGCTCAGTGGCTGAACAGTTGTGCCGGGAAAGATGTGGGCAGCGTTTGAAAGGCTTCACGTCAGTCTGGGTGGTGGCAGATTACAGCGGCGCTCGCTGAAAGAACAACAGACCGCCGAGTTCACGCAGTCTGAGATCTGACCAATGAAACGGCCCGAAGCCGACGAACGGATGGCGAGGAGGCGACATGCAAACCAGCAGAGCAGTGCATTTCATTTGATTACAGATGGTTTTTGAATCATTTCACCTGCCGTCTCTCATCTGTGTCGTCAGGTCAGAAGGTTTAAAACTCATTTCAAGGTGAGATGATCCAGCAGCCAGAGGAGGTCAGAGGTCAGAGGTCAGAAGTCGGAGGTCAGGCATCCTTTGAAAGTTAGCAGTTTGATTCTGCTGATTGATTCGGGTTCTCATTGGTTCCCAGTTTGGGAACTCGTAACTGATTCCTGATATTTTGGACTTGGCTCTGATTTGGAGCTGATGTTGGTTCCAACTCTTCTCATTCACATAATCTCCATAAAGAAATAACATAATAACTCGCTCTTTGTGTTGCTCAGCTGACCTTTTTACTTCTTTATCCACTGGATTTCTAATTCTTAAGCTTGATTGGTTTGACTCCAGTTTAAGCCAGCGGCTCTTCTTCTTCTCTCGCAAAGTGACTGAGGAGCTGCTGAAGGTGTCTCTGCTGCCCCCAGTGGTGAGGGAAAAACAGCATAAATCCTCTGCTTTTGTCTGTTTTCTTTACAGATTAACTGATCAATTGTAAAAATATTGAACTGATACTGTAAACAATCGTCGGTTCAGCTGCTGCCTCCTGCAGTAATCATCATGGTGTAGATGTAACTGGTTGTACTGGTGCACTGGGAGCGAATGGCGTCTCTTTACGTGGTTTTCGATGTTTGCTCCGCTCGTGCAGACCGACTTTTCGTGGAAGCGGCTGCAGCATCGTGTCCGTCGCTGCTGTCGGCTCAGTCGAGCTTCTGTCTCGTGCTTCTTGTGAATTCTCTTCTTTTCAGCAGAGGTCGTGGAGAAGTGGTCGGGAAACGAAAATGTTTTTTGACGTATGAATATTCATCCATGCAGTCTTTCTTCACTTTAGACAGCGTTCTCCAAACATCGGTCCATGGCCGAGTGACCGCTGGAAGAGTCCGCCGCCGCTCTGGGATTCTGCTAAATGTGTTTTTCTCGGCGAGATGAGAGAGCGAGCTCGGCCTGATGGAAGCTGTTGCTCTTTGGGTCTTTCTCTGAAAACACTTTCCACTTTGTGTGGAAAGCTGCAGTACTGGAGGTGATGGAGTCTCGCAGCAGAAGCCGCCGCGCTGAGCAGAGCTCTGCAGAAGCTTCGGTCATTGGCTCTTAAACGTGCCGATTGGATTAGGATGTAATAGAGGGTTGTTGGCTGTGATAAGCAGTGCGGCAGCTGCAGGTCAGGCGACGCTCTCAGAGCATCCTGAATCTGACAGGCGGCTTCCAGAGTTCGGCTCGATCACGACGGCGTTTTATTTCTGTTGTTTCGCTTTGCTTGTCACCTTCTCTCACGTGTTTCTCCCCTTCAGCCTGTTTTTCCTCACATTTAACACTTTCTGGACAGAAAAGTGGTGGCGAACTCTCGCCTTTAATCTTGTGAGTCTTTGGTTGAATCCTGTCTTAATCTAAGTGCTGCACAGCGTGAGGAATCCTACGTGATGACGGCTTCAAATAGAGATTCCCTGAATCCACAAAGCTGCTTTGTGTCGACAAGAAGACTCACACTGATTTTCTTTATTACATTTTCGAGTGTGGCATTTTGACTCTTTTTTGGACATTATCAATCTCAGTTGTCGGTGATATGAACAGACACAGCAAAACAAACACGAGCCATCATGTGCGGCGCAGTTAAAATTAATTATCGGACATGAAAACATCATTTCGCATCACTGGCTCTTTTATCACATTAAGGTCCACGCTGGCCCAGTAATGCGAGCTTTGCATCCAGAGATTCATTTCTCAGCCTTGATTTGTTGCATCAACAGGCCCAATCCACCAAAGTGACCTCCAAAGCAGTTCAGGGACGGAGATGCTCATCGGCCGGTGGTGTGAAGCGTCTGATGAAAACAGCTGCAGCTCATCGTCAGAGTCCTCCTGAAGGCGCTCACCTCAAACATTTATCGAGCTCAAGTCTGGTTTCCACCTTTAATCCACTTTCTCTGAGCACAGATGTCTTCTCCACATTACCTTCATCACGTGCTCACTGCATACGTCTCTATATGGGTTTACCTCTGAGTATATTCCTCTGACAGAAGTTTCATGGAACTGAGAACTTCTCTCGCTTTCAGCGCTGATGTTATATCTTGAATGCATTGAGGGGATCTCTAGAGACGAGCCAACACGGCTGGATTATGACCAGAGACGGAGAAACAATGCTGTCTTTCTGCAGCCGCGGGGACTTATCTCTTATCTCCATCTTCCGATTCGTTGTCTGGCACATCTTTCAAAGCTTACAGAGAAAACACTGATGACCCCTCGACCACGGAAAGATCATTTTCAGGTTCCAGCGTTCAAGAAACGTTGACAAAGAAGTGAACTGTTGCAAAGACGTCGTCTCGCGGCCGTCGCCGGCTCTGTTGTGTCGGGAGCAGCTCTTCAGATAACATGCAGATTTCCTGGTTGGCACGTCATCGCGTTAAAGTCCAGACCTCCAGCAGACCTTAATGAAGGAGGACATCAGTTTTGTTGTGCGCTGCTGAAGGGAACCGCAGCTCGTTATGGCTGCCAGAATGAGTTGCTCTTTCATTCACAAATCAATGGTATTTGGCTTCCCTCCTCTGAGGTCTCGCTGTCTGGCTGGCTGTCGAAGGCAGATAAGAGCAGAGACCGGCTCTCACCCTCAGTCTTCACTCTTGTAGCTGCGCTCTATCTCACACCAATACTCCTTTAATTCAGAGTCTTATGTGATTTTTGTTAATTATTGTAATCAGGCGGTTTGGACACGTGTAGAATACAACAGTCCCACTGACGGAGGCAGAAGCAGAGCGAGGTGGTTACAGGATGAGACGCTCGGGCTGATTTAAAGAATTTACATATAAAATGAAACACAGCAGCGCCATGAATGCATACAATAGATCTCTGCGGCTGCTGCAAAAGGTGCTTTGTGCCGTCCTTTCTGCTTCTGCTCTCTTAACCTTTAGACAGATGAATCTGCAGTTTGGTAATTAAGCATTTTGTTCAGAGCTGCAGCATATTTGCAGTGAAGGAAAATAACAATGAAGCAGGACAAAGATGATAAAGTTTAATTTTCATTGTTAAGAAAAGGTTACATACGGTACGATCCGGCATGATCAGCGTGCACAAAAATTCATTCTGTTACAAAAGGCCAACAAGCGATAGCAGAACCTCCAGTTTGTGCACGGCATAAAGATCAATATATGGATGAATAACAAAAACGTAATGTTGAAGAAACATATAGACTCTCTCTCCATATGTTCTTTATTTCTTTATTTTTCTTTTCTGAGTGTTTGATGCATGTAATGATACTTAATTATCTAATATTTCTGTGCAGTGTTAGGTGGCGGCCTCTTGTGGCCATGGCAGTTATAATGGGAGCAAACCAGGAAGTCAGGTGACGCAGAATAAAGAGCAGCAGAAGTCCATGTTGTGGACTTTCACCCAGGAGACCCGTAGCTCCACCTGTACACCTCGTTTCATTGTAGCTCCGCCCACGAGCTGACTGATTGGCTCCTGAGGTGACCTATGAAGCCCTGTTTGTGAGACCGTCATTGGTCCACTTGAGATCCAAGGCGGAGCTGCTCGGGCATGACTTGAACTGCTTATGTTTCTCATGAAATGTGCTGAAGCGTATAAAAACACCAAACGAGCACGTTAACGAGGCTGAAACCTTGATTTTCACTGGGGGGGGGGGGGGGGGCTTTAAATAAGCCTCGCCTTGGCGCTCTCTCCATGTGACAGCGAAAGTGAAAACCTGCTCAGCCTTGCGACCGTCTTATTGACGTCTCCTGGCAGCGATAGCGGCTCCAGAGTTCTGATCGATCTGACCAACAGTCAGTCTTTAAAATCCCAGTTATTCACCCGAAGCAGCCGTTTCCCAAACACTTCGTCCCTCTGAGCTGAGCGCGTCTCTCCGTCCTGCCGTCCTCGGCTGAGGCTGTCCTTTTTGTGGATGGAGAGGATTTTGGCCGTCTCGGTCGGTCGTCGTAGAAGATGTCGTGCTCGCCGAGCCGTGTGCGTCCCAGCGAGTGACAGAGCTGCCCAGACGATAATTTGCCTGTTGACATTAGCGTTATATTGGGGTCAGAGGTCAGCTAATGAACTCAGCGGTGAGCGAGCGGAGCAGGAGCTGGTGTGTGTGGGCGGCAGATCTGGACGCTGTGACGGTGGTCAGATGTGTGGGTGCGGGGGGGTCGCGCTGGCTGCTGATTACCCAGATGGCGTGCTCGCCATAGGTGCGTATGACTGACGAGCGCCTCGTTCATCACGGATCTCTTCCTTCAGCACGTCCCTGATGGTGTGATATCCTTTTGGATGCCACCCTGGTTTATTTTACTGGTTTCGGTGGATCATGTCTGTTAGGTTGGTGTCCTCATGTAACGCGCTCTGATGAAAGGGACGCGTAGGGGGCGTCGGTCTCGATGCGGCGCCGACACCTGTCTGCCTCCCTGCTGTCTCATCTCCCTGCTGTCGTTGTTTACGGCAGTCTGCCTGTTGAATTATGAGATGCAGCATTTTGTGGGTGCTTTTGACATTTTGACTCGAGGGGCGGTGTTGGAGAAGAAGAGTTTATTGACTGCTGGAGCATAAATATCCAATAATCCACCTGATCCTCTCAAACAGCCCGTCCCACATGTCCTGAACGCGGTCCTGTTGGCCTGAAAAGAGGAAGTGCTCTTCAGACCGTCGCTGGTGTGAACTCCATGGTCAGTTTCAAAAGGACGTGTGCGTGACATCAAAGAGGAGCTGCTGCGTCTCACGGCTTTGATATTCAGCAGAGGTACAGATAGTCATCTGGGTATCATGGAGGTCACGCTGCGTGCTGACTCACTCATCCACTAAGTGCTCAGATCAAGGGTCTTCTTAATAATAGAGCCTCGCAGGAAGAGAGTCGCTGCATAATCACAGCCATGATCTCACGACGCGGTGAAGGTGTGCCTCCTCGCCAGCAGACAGTAAATTCAGAACAATGTGAAGCAACTTTTAATGTGCAGAAGGTCTGCCTTTGAAACCAAAGCATGAAGCAGCTGGTCCTCAGGAGCCCGCACAGCCCAAGCCGGCGTCAAACGAAGACGCTAAAGAGACGCTCGTCTCGAGTCGTTGTCTCATTTATTTCATCCGTGGTAACGTAACACGTCCCATAACTCAGCAGGGAAGTGCTCTGTACTTTAAACTGAGCCTGATGAATAAAATCAGCTGATATAGTCAGGTGAATATTACACTGTGTCCAAAGTAACAGGATTACACTGAAAGTATGCAGAGTACTCTTTCATGTCAAGAAGAAATTATGTAAATATCTTTTAAATCCAGTTTATTATGAGCTGCAGAGTGTTTGGACCCGTGTCGCGTCGTGGACCTTCGAAACAGTCGTTCACATCAGGAGCAGAGACTCAGTGTACCCTGAAGAAACTGAACTTTCTCAGTCTGAACTCTGAGTTTGTGCTAACTAGCTGCTGGATGCTGTTTGTGCAGCGCCGAGCTCGCTGGAGATGGCTCCCCGTCGCTTTAAATTGCGCGTCGCGACGGTATCGGAGCATCAGCCTGCTCTAACGGCGAGCGTGATGTGGATGATGAGGCTTCTTGGCTCTTCCGCATGTTCCGAGCATATTTATGAGCAGACATGTGTTGTGCTGTCTTCCTGCTTTAGGCAGAGTCAGGCCGGTGTGTCAGCCAGACCAAAGCCAGCCAACGAAGCACATTAGCCCTTCACAGAGCTGATTAAATCCCTTCATTCAAACACACTGACTTAATATCTCATTAGCGTTTCAGTTTCAGGTTGTCAGCGAAATGGCAGGTACGCATCCCAACCAGCTTCCAGAAATGATGCTCCCGCTCATGACTGGTGGCAAGCTCAGCTCCCGTTTGACCGTAAAACGCCGCCTGTCTGTGCATCACAGTCCACAAACCGTGTGTGTGTGTGTGATCACTAATGGCTCAATATGAAGCGGCAGCGCTGAACTGAAGCGTCTGTTTGCAGCTGCACATTCGTCCAGTGCTGTTATAAATATGGACATGGCCTCCGTTAATTAACTTTCCTCACTAGAATGTGTAGAATTAAGCGTGAATGGCAGCTCTAATCTCACGCACACACACAGATCGTAGACTGAGCTGGACTCAGGGTTTAGCCTTTTCTCCAGCCTGCAGCTGGAAGGATGTCCACGTGGGGGGGACTTAACAAGCGTGGCATCATGTATTAGCTAGTTATCTTTGTGCAAAAGCGTGTGTGTGTGTGTGTGTGTGTGTGTGTGTGTGTGTTTTCTGGGACAGATCTCAGACTAAGGACCAGTAAACTGGGGACATCCAGCTGATTTTTGGGTCAGTGGTTGAGGTCAGTTTTTGGGAAGGTTTCCAGGAAATGAATGTCAGTGACCAAAGTGTGTGTGTGTGTGTGTGTGTGTGTGTGTGTGTGTGTGTGTGTGTGTGTGTGTGTGTGTGTGTGTGTGTGTGTGTGTGTGTGTGTGTGTGTGTGTGTGTGTCGCAGTGTTTGCATGAGGGACTTCCTGCACTGTCACGTCTATGAAGCGTATAATGGCCGCCCGCTGATCATGTGACACGTCTGTGCATTGTGTGGTCGCATCATTTGCGGCGTCCGGTGGAGGATGAGTCACTTCCAGCAGCCCGAGGCGGTGCAGCAAGGGGGAGGGTCCGCCTCTGCGTTTGTCACTCAGATCATCTGTGAGTGTTTTACAGCCAATGAGAGCGCAGAGGTTCATTTTCTTCCGCCTGTTGAATGTGATGAGTTTGTGGTGTTGAATTCATGCCAGATTAACTTTGATCTGATGGATAATTTACTCTTTGGTGTGAAAACCAAGCCGGTGTCACACTGAGGCTGTGACAGACCCGCCGCTCCACCGTGTCGGCGTCACGCTTCATCTCACGACCACGCTCTCACCCTGCGGTCAGTCAGCGTCAGTGAGCGTACGACATCCGGGTGCACTTTCAAAATAAAGTTTGCTGTCACAGTTTGGCCGCTGTGTGGACTTTGTCCCTCTTTACACTTTGTCCTTTGCTCCTGTCATCATCGCCCCCTGCTGGCGCTGCACCTTCATACACACCTGTTGGCCAGGTATCCTTGAAAATACTTTCATTTAGGGCTGATGTGCTCCATCGTACTGCCTGCATGTAGTTTCAGAATGTAAGTGAACTCCATCTTCACCAAAGCTGCACCGTCATCAAAACACTGCATCAGATTTCCAGACAAACTGTCAGTGACCCTCCGACGGCGTCCGCCTGTGTTTCGATTCCTGATCGTGATGTTTCCTGCCTCAGCCGCCGTCCTCCTCCCTGCCTCACTGCCGCTCTCTGGCTTATTTTTAAACTGCGCTACACACAATGACAGATTCAACAGTGACATTTAAAAGTCAGAAAGGTGTCGTGGAACTTAGATCCATCAGAAGGTGAAAACATGAAAGCAAACATCTTCTTCACTGAACTTTTGCAGAGAAACTTTTGCAGAAACTATCCCTGCTCCTCTGGACTCCTGTTGGGCTTCTTAACATGCTGCAGCTTCATCCTTTTATTTATTATGTTCCACCTCCTCCCAAAAGACTTCTTTTTCTTCCTTGTTGCTCCGGACTTAAGCACCTCTAAGCAGACCATGATCGCTTGCTGAGCTCCCCACCGTTCTTTTATATATTCACTCTTTTGAGTTGGCGTCGGGGGGAACCAAGGACTAAAGGACGGCGGCTAAAGTTGCCAAAGCAACAGCCCTTTGCCCTCTTTGGCTGAACTGCCCTCAGGAGAACACATGACGAGTCAGTGCAGCTTAAACTAAATCAACATAATCGTCCAAACTTTTATTACTTACTGAGATCTGCGACCGATGGCATAGACATCTTTACGCCTCATTTTATGCTACCACATGAGCCGAACTTAGCTGGTTAGCTAGCTGGCGAACACACAGGCAGCAGGTTTGGGGTTATTTCTGTCAGGTGAGAGCGGCACACCCCTGGAGAAAACTGTTCTTCACCTGTTCTTCTGTAACGTGCTCTCTCCACCAGCGAGCTAATTTCCGATGAGATAAGATATGAGGTGGAGAATAGCCTCGTCTGCGAGGCCGTTGCACAGCAGGCTGCAGACGCACGACGCCGAGGCTCAGCCGAGCATCGCCTGTCAGTTAAAGCAAAGCCGGCTGAAAATGTTCCCATCTGCTCTTTCTGCTGATGTCACTGTTTAAACAGGTGAATCCAGAGCTGTGCTGCCTCAGAGCTGCAGACATGACCGACTGCAGGCTGCGTTAGCATGTTTCCACATTCATGATCTGCATCATCTGACTTATGTTTCCGTTTGTCAAACCGCAGAACAAATGACGCAAAGGATTTCGACTGTGGACTCTTGCTAACGCTGAATATTAAGGCGGGGGGTCGGCGGGGCTCTTCCCATCCATAACATCCGGTCATGACTGTTTCCACCATCATATGTCACCTCATGCGATGCGATCGTAGCTCCGTGTTTCCTCATATGCCTGTTCATCTGTCCGACCGCGCTTTAGTATTCAGGCAGTGCTTGCTGCCAGGGAGTCATGACTAATATGAGCTAGGAGCCACCCCGGGTCCAGCTTTAGAGCATGTGGCCCATATTTGCATATTTTCCACCACCTGGTATGATATCTATCTCGGCACGGCGATGTTTGTTATTGGAGAGTAAAGCCTCTGATATTTCAGCGGCCTTTTCATAATCTTCAGAGTCGTGTGGGGGGGCCTTAGAAGCTTTAGAAATGACAGCAGCAGGATTGTCCCGTGTCTTTTTCCTTCGCCCCGTGTGTCTTAGCGTGCCTGTCTTTAAAGCCGTGTTATCACACCTTCAGCCTGAAAAATGGAGCGCTGGCGATCCGATAGAGAATTCTCCCGGCGTGGTCAGGCACTGAAATGCACCGAGATAAACCCACAGATTATGTATTTCCTGAGTTTTGTGCACGCAGGTTATTATCTTGTGCAATCAAGGTCATAATTTGTCTGCACAACATGAGGATTTTTTGTGCCCACGAGGTGAGAAATTACTGATGTCAGTGAGAGGAAATATTAGATTATCCTCTAACGTGGAGCTCCTCTGAACTCGCCTCGCAGGCCCTCTGCCCATGTTTTAAGCATGTTCTCAGTTTCCTCCGCAGCCTGGAGCGGGATGTGATTAGCGCTCATGAACCCTGACTCTGAGCTCAGGTTTGTTTGTTTGCGGAGGAATGAGGAGAAGCAGACGGCGAGCTGGAGGAAGATGTGGCACCGAATCGGATTGCGGCCCTCCATCACCGGTGGGACCCGGCTGGTAGATTGGCGTGCCACCCGAGCTCCGGCGAGCGCTCAGTCATCCGCCGTCTCCAAATAGTGCAGCGACACCGCCTCTCTCCACAATCTGCTTTTGATGGATAAACACAATGTCATCATGTAAACACATCCTTCTCCTCCTTTGCATTTCAAAGCCTCGAGCAATACATCTCCCCAGCCCGCTCATGTGCGAGAGGCTCTCCGCTCACCTTTGATTTGTGGCCATGTTGTTCTCTTTGGCCCGTCACCAGGAAGCAGTTGGGATGACTGATTGAACTTTGAAAGACTAACGCTCACGTCAGGCCCGCCGCGGCGCACAGAGTATTAAGGCTAACGGGGAGCAGAGCGGGAAGCGGGCGGCGTCTTCTCTGAATCCTTATTCTGCAGACAAATGCCTGGCAGCGTGCCAATTTCTTCACATTGAGGAATAATTTTATTTTGCCGAGGCTGAATAAACTGCAGCAGAAGAAATAGCGCGTTTTGCGTGCACTCTTCTGCATCCTTTTCTTCGATTTAGTCTCAAATTACAGCGTTGGTTTGGTGCCAGCCGAGGCTTAGAAAGAGAACTCTCCTCTCCAGAGTGCTGCCCTGAGAGCCAGCGCTGCTCTTTCTTCTCTCCTCCATTAGAAAGCCTATCTGAACGGAGATGCAGGGCTCGCTATCTGAACATTAACAAGCCAGTTTTATAAACCCAGAGTGCTTTGCCCGGTGGAGAACTCGCTCCCCCTCTTCTCCACCATCAGAAGCTCTCCTCCCTTCTTTCCCGTCTCTTGTCGTTCATCAGCGGCACCATAGGCCTGTTTGACTTAATAAGTCTGTTTGTCTGTGCACTCGCAGGGTTTGCTCCCCCTCAGCTCATCTCCGCAGCACAAGTGGGAAAGAATACCTTGGGGGTCGCAGCTTTAATTAGACCCCACCACGGCAGACCTGTGTGAGACGGCGATGCTGGGTTTCTGCGTTTGATTGCGTTTGATTGCACGTCGTGAGCCGACTCCGTCGGGTTTGGAAAGCCGCCACGAGCGCGACTCCAAACTTCTTTTCAGCACGATGGATTTCATCACACTGCTGCTGGGTCACATTTCAGGGGCCGCCTCCTCCAGGGACGCTCCTTTGAAGGGAGGAGGAGGCTCTGCGGAGGATTAGGCGACCTTTTAGGACGCTCAAGACCAGTTACCTTCACGGTCACACTTAAAAACACAAACTGGTTTTTCCAGCCGCCTCAAAGACTGTTTTCCAGACAGACTCCGTAATGTCCTCAGAAATGCTGTTTGAGAAAACACAAAGTGCCTCACACACACACACACACACACACACACACACACACACACACACACACACACGCACACAAAAAGATAAGAATGAATAAACAAATACGGTAAAAATACAACATGAAACCCGGCATGAGAGAGACAGAGCAGACAAGAACAAAGGCCGGAGTGGAGATCTGCAAACAGCTTGAAAGTCCAAAGATTCAGCAGATCTGAAAGATGGAGGAGATGATTCTGAGACATTAAAGGCACCGCCGCCTTTTGTTTAGCAGTTGGAGCTGAGGGTGGATGAAAGGCTGAGATTAGAGGATCACAGTATTTACTGTAGTATATGGATGTAGTGCACCGGGACGCTGGTCTGGGGTCAGCGGCTCGTCTCTCGCTCTCGCCTGTTGCTGCTTCGCCTTTGAAAACACTGACTGGACGTCAGCCTTCTCAGGGTGTTTGGACTCCTCCCGCTGCCTTCAGGATGGAGTTCTCCACCCAAAATTTAGTTTGTAATCGTGCTGTTATTCATCCTGTATTTTTGCCTTTGGTGGGATTTGATCAATAGTGTTCTTCTGAAGTGCCCGTGTGTGGATGTAACGGATCCAAGCCTATTTATGTTTACTAAGATGGGTATCGACTCTGGCCATGGGGTGGCTTCGCTCTCCTCTTCCTCCCTCACAAACCGTTTCTCATTTCTACTCTTTCTTCCACAAATGCTGCTGCTACAGCTCGAGCTCTCTGATGCTTTTCCTCTCCTCCAGTAAGATGGAAGCAGTCAGAATTTGTGTCGAGACCTAATTATTCGTTTTTTGAATGAGCTTAGAAACAGTGCACCAGTAAGACCAGTAGACCCAGTATCTTGAAGAGAAGCACCAGCTCTGTCACTGGAGGGCTGACAGAGTTCTTGTTCCGAGCCGTCAGACTGATTTAAAAATGATCGACTCCCTTTAAATAAGCTGCTGGTTTCTGTCCTTCTGCCCTCTAGTGGTCAAAAATCATTTCGCGCAGCTTTGAGTAATTTTACTCTTTCAAATCCAAATCAGTGACTTCTTCCCATCACTCATATGTTTATTTGAATTTCCCATCAGCTGCCGCCACCAAAGGGCTCCCAAACAATCAAATGACAGCAGAAAAATCGAAAAGGCGGCGAGGAGGAAGCAGCTCTGAGCTGATATCATCCAAGGTCGCTCGTCACCTGGAGCCCGGACGGCGTCGTTAGCTGGATTATTTTAACTCTTCAGAGCGGCACGTTTTAAATTAGACTAATGGGACTAACAGCTGTAGATTGTTGCGTGACCGTATGATTCAGTTTATGGGCTCTGACACGAGGGCTTATTATGGGCCGGTGTGAGGGGGGGGCACGCGGAGGCTCAGTCGAGGCCCAGCAGGGACCAAATCTTCACCGCTGTTTAATTTAGATACAAGGTCAAATCTGTGACATCACACCTGAGGGCCGGCCGGCCTTATCTGTTTGTTAGCTCTTTGTTTTTGAGGCTGATAAGGTTTATTTTTATAACGTGACACGTCTCCTCCTGCTGCTTCAAGCTCCGTATTCAGAGAGCTGACGTAGTCGAATTAACACCTGTGTGTAACGCAGTACACAAAGGTAGTACTCAGTGCAGAGCCACTCTTCTCTGTATGGTAATACACTACTGCTGTTCAAAGTATTTTGTCCACACCCTGCACATGTACATGGAGGCAGCTCCCGGGTCTCAGCCCCACGTTGTCCGTGGCTTCTCTCGGTGCTGCCGAGGTCGGCCTCCTCGCGCTCGGAGGTCACAGAGGGCAGCTCAAATTGAAAACTTCAGCCTCACTCCGACTGAATAGCAGAAACTAATTGTCTCTGGGCTGAGCGAGTGGAGGGCTCGGGGTGGACCCCGGACCTGGGAGCAGACTTAATTGTCATTTCACACTTACCCTTTTCACCTTTATTAAACCAACCAATTTAAGTGAGCGTTGAAGGAATCTCTCACTTCACAGCCGCCGGTCTGATCGGGCTGACGAGCTGCAGCCTCCACTGCCTTCATGACGGCTGTCTGTCAGCACGTCGTCGAGTCCGTCCAGGCGGCGGGTCCAGTTCAAGGTGCACCACTTGTTATTTCCTCACCTGCATCTTCTCCCAGAGGAGGCCTCACCGCCGGCCCGTATGGAAACCCTCACCCCCCCCTCGTTTTCAGTCCGCTCTCGTCCCTCATTTCCACTCCTTCGCCATGAACTCCTCGGTCATGGTTAGTTTCACACCTCATCTGCTCGGTGCACTTCAGAGGAACTCTGAAGGTGTGATTGCCTGTTTGTTTTGGCTCGTTAAGGGTGCCGTGAAATCGCTTAATCACAACGAGGGTGTGGGTCAAACAGCCGAGCCGAGGTGGCGTGAACAGGAGCGTTTTGGTCAGCTGCTGTTTGTGAGAGATGCTACCTGATGTCTGAAGGCCCAGGTGTGCTGGAAACTCCTCTTTAAAAAGTTGGTGGCGTCCGAGGAAATCCAGATACAAGAAGCCTCTTTATGAGTTTCTGTCCGTGCAGTGTTGTTAATGACAGGAGGTCTCAGCTGGTGATGCTCTTAACCACCTGTGTTTGAACCGCTAATGATGCAGGATGAACGGATGAGTCACCGTCAGTCTTTATGACTTCCTGTAGCTCCACGTCTCAACAGAACAGACAAGTCGAGCTGGGCTGCAGGCGTGAGAGTCATCTCAGGAAGAGGTGGAGCTGGTGGTGTCAGAGCAGCACATGCAGAGCGTCCTCATGATCCAGCTCGGTGGCCTCTGCGCTGTGATTGGCTCGTAGTCCTGCGATCATCGTAATTGGCTGCTTTTTGTAAATCATAATTAAATCTACCCTTTCTGAAAACTGTCACTTAAGACGGCCCTTGCCCAGCCAATTTACTCAATTGTCAAATGGGTCATCTGACATGCTTTCCTGCTGCCATTAAAACAAAAGTTATTTCCCATGTGTCCCGTCTGCAGCTCACACACGGCCATCATCGGCGAGCTAGATTACAGGTTTCAGGGAAAAATGTCGGCACGAGTCGCGTTTCCTCCATCGAACTGTCTCCGCTGCAGCACATGCCGGCCTGCGAGACAGGATGTTGTTACTGCATTTCAAGGACGGTGCTGCATCAGGAGACATCTGTGGCGAAGGAGAGACGGTGAAATCGCTGGCAGGTAGCTCTCTGAGGGGGAAGCCATAGATGCTGCAACTGTCGCACATCAGCCCCTTCAGACGGGGCAAGCTGAGGACGTTCGCATGTGTTGACGGGTGGAGGACGGGTGGAGAGAAGAAGAGGAAGCACTCGTCTTCAGGGCGGATGGCGTCACTGTTCACGGCCTGGACGCTCAGTCAAACAAAGCCTCAGCTGAAGCGTCTGCTCGTCATGTGGACAGGTTTAAAGAGAAGGAAGCTGGAGACAGCCGCAGGTCTGCTCTCATGCTGGCAGTGTTAGCGTTAGCGTTAGCGTCTGCGGCTCTTTGAGCCACGCACACTCTGCCCTCAACTTTCTCTCTTAAAGCTGCTCACGGATGTAGAAACGCCTTTGAAACAGCACTTAAACCGTCGTGTGGCACCAAAATCTGCAGAAACACCTTCTAAGATGATTTGTGTTGCTCTTTAAGGAGAATTCAAACCTCCGGCTCGTGCAGATTATCCAGTAAACCCTCCAAATGAATTAGTAACTGCCCTCGACGTTTCACTTTATTTATTTATTTTGTTGGGGCCTTTTTTCATTCGGCACTGATCCAAACTTTGAGCAGGAAGTGGCGTTCAGGTGCAGCTTGAACCCCGTCGTGGTGGCGAGGGCGCGTCGTCATCGTCACCGTGTTAATAGCTGGTTGTAAGTGTTCAGTATGAAACACACCTATCAGCTGTCAGCTGAAAGAAAGCCAGCATCCAGACAGACAATCGGAGTGGCTCCTCATCTCCGCTGAAATCTCATCCGGCATTATTTGTGCGTGGCGGCGCTTTCAGACGCTCGCCGCCTCGCCTCGTCTGCAAACAGAAGGCTCCCCGGACGGCCTTGACTGTCATTTCATGCTCTGCCAGTTGAATGGGAGTGATTGGTACAATGTGTTTGCACACCGAACTCGCTGCATTGTCCAAAGCTGCCAAACAAATTGAACCGGGGATGTAGCAAACGTATCCATCAGAGCAGCTCTCGATTTTCGCCCGGAGCCACGGCTGATTGATAGCTTTGATAGCTGCACAAGCTGGATTGTGTTGTTGTTTTTTCATGTGTGTGTGAGGAGTACACACTTTTTTCCTTGCAGAGAGACGGCTGGCGATGGACGCCGAAGAAGATAAAAATAGTGGGTGAAAATGTGAAATGACAATAATGCCTGCTTCTTATCGCCTCGCCGGGGAGGCCAGGAAACAGATGTGACAGGTGCTGGACTGAGACCTATAGGAAGCCATTGAAATGGTGGCAGCTCGACTGGAGGAGGTGTGTGTGTGTGTGTGTGTGTGTGTGTGTGTGTGTGTGTGTGTGTGTGTGTGTGTGTGTGTGTGTGTGTGTGTGTTTCACCTTGGGGATGATTCAACCCAGCGCAGGCTATCACGATCAGCTGGTGAAGATAGTCAGAAAATGCAGCGACGCTCACGCTCTGCGGGTCCAAAGCAGCGTGGCGATGCATCATTGAGCGGAGCTCGACTCCACAGGCCGACGAGTCTTCATCGCCGCTCGTCCATAAAAATAAAAGTCTGCTTCCACGCTGACTAACGGGATTATTTGTGCAGACGCTCCATCATGAAATACGTCTAAATGATTTTGGATTTGTTGGTCGTCATTTTCTGAGAGTGCGAGCGCTGGCACTACAAGTTGGACAGCAATCAATCAGAGATATTGATTTTGGAGAGTTTCCCGCTGTCATGTTGGATTAATATGGATTAGTCGCGGTGTGCATCTGAACACTGTAGTTAGTCCGTGGGCTGCTTCGGCGTGCCGACTTTAAAAAAGGCTTTAATAAGCGTTTTGTGGCTCGACGTCAGCGCGCCGGAGCGGCTTTGATGTTTTTATCCGGCTCTGCAGTCGTGATTCGGCGCCCGTGACGCTGTGTGACATGCATGATAATATAATTAATCAATCACAGATAATTTACCAAACATGTCAGTGTTTGCTCTGAATGAAGCGAGCTGCCATTTTGATGCTTTCACATCGTGCATGAAGAGACTAACAGAGGCTGACGTGTGCAGAGAGGACTCTATGAGTAATATGCTCTGTCCATGTGGACGAATAAGACGCGTCCAGTTCGTCCTCCTGAGCGTCTCGCCGAGGCTGGCGGCTTCTCCTCTGAGTGCGCTCTCGGTGATGAAGCTCGCGTTGGCGTGCCGCTGTCCTCTGTTGGACCTGTCGACTCGTCAACCTGTCTGACATCGTGCGGTTTGCAGTGTGACGGATGAGAGAGCCATGAACCTCCAGGACACTCCGCAGGAAGGCTCCCCTGGATTTGGTCTGACTGCAGGGCTCACGTCCCTGTGCTGTGTGACAGACAGCAGATCCTCCCTGTGATACTGTGCATGCAACACACACACACACACACACACACGCACACACACACACCAGCTTACTTAGGTCAATTTTGGGGTAATTACATGGACTGCCTTTCACTTCCTGTAGACCTACCCCACACGTACGGCGACGTTCGCTGTGTCAGATTTAAGGACCAGCTGTGTCCTGGTCAGGTGACTGACCACACGCGTGACCCCGACCAATCACGGCTCGTCTTATCTCGTGATCACGCACGAGTTTGGATGGCATCCGGGTGAAGCAGCTGTCAATCAAACTGATGTGCGTTGCTGGTGCTCTGGAGTGAACTTCAGCCCGTGTGGTCATTATTCATAAATCACCTGGGAAGCGTCCAGGTAGCAGTTAGGACAGGTACGAGTTTCACACACAGTCATTTTATTTCCTCAGTTGTCAAACTACACGAGTGCAGACGCCCGATTATGATTCAACAAGTCGTCTCAGAATCAGGCTGATTCATGTAGTCCGGCTCAAACCGAACCCTAACTCTTACCAAAAATCAGCTGTTTTCCAGTTGGGGACGTGGATTTCGTCCCTGAATCCACCATCCGTCCCCAGTTAACTGGTCTGGAGCCTCATACACACACAAACACACACACGCCTTTCCACAGCTTACTGTCAGACACTGAGATTTTAGGGAAAAGGACAGAAAATAAAGTGTAAAAGAAGAAGAAACCCTCATCCTGCAGACACAGTGTAACATTAATGAAGCAAATGGCTCTTTAAAGCAGAGAGCTGCTGAGGTTGTGCAGGGAGACAGCAGATGGTGGAGCGATGGTCTGCGTGTCGGCGCAGCAGCGTGACATCCCTGCTCCTCTTCCTCACGCTTATAGAGGATGACCTTCAAATCTTCGTCCTCTGTGATGTATGAATTGACGTGAAGGGAGGCGGAGATGTTCGCTGCGTTTGAAGCATCAGCTGTTGACTGTACTCACATGTTTGTGCACATGCGGGTTTGATAATGCGACGCTCGTCAATTAGAGACGTCTCAGAATGGTCTCGTCAGGACGGCTCTGAACCCCCCCCACACGCAGACCGCTCGGCCCATAATGCTTTGCTCGTCTAAACTATGGCTGACCTTTGCGGTGATGAATCACCTGTCCCTGCTCACCTTTTTGATTAGATTAGCCAAATGTTTGACTTGTGTTTGCTCTGTGTGAGTGGTTGGGTTCAGGGGTGGAGAGGAGGTGGGGGTGACGGGGGTGACGGGGGTATGATTCTTATGTTTTTTAGACGTTCGACTGATTTCCTTTGCCGTGTCTGCCCATCGACCCCCCCCCCTTATCGCAGAGGAGCACAATGAAAATCCGCCTCCAGTCGCCGCTGTGCTTTTATTTTGGCTAATCTGTTTGAAAGGTGTGCAGAGCCCGAGGCGGCCTGTACATAATGTTTATTAGATTGACAAATAAATCCAGCCGCTCAATAAGGACAGCTGCAGAGGTACAATAAAATAAACGAGCAACTTTACTGGAATCCACTGCGAGCTAATTGTGGCGGCCTCAGAAATCCCACAGAGGTCCTTTCTAATTACACAAGTCAACTCTTCTTTTTCCTCCTTAAACAAAAGAAGCAGGAATCATATGGTTTTTATCACTTCCTGGAATCTTAATGCCTTTGTAAGTAGGGCTTTAAATCCAGAGCTGCTGGATATTGACTTTCCCCCTAATCTGTTCTCTAATGAAACCAAGGCCTCTTCAATAGATTCACCCGAAATATAGAGGGTTATGTTTTTCTTCTTTATTACCAGCAACACACACACACACACACACACACACACACACACACACACACACTCCACAGCGTGCGATCTAGCAGCACCCTTCAGGCCTTCTTGATGCAACTGCCTCTCGGCCGGGAAAATGTATGACAGGCTCTGAAACGGCTTTGAGTGGTAAATTGAATTAGAGCAGGATGCAGAATATGCCAGGATGGCAGGTGTACAGGTGTACAGCCGCCTCTGTGTGGACAGCCTCGATTGGCAGCATCTGTGACAGCCAGCGTTGCTCATTCTGGCTGCTGCTCCTCGCTAAGTGCCTACAGTCAACGTCTCTGTGGTGCACGAGATCAGCGTGACCGAGGATTAGACGGCTGGACGGCCAGATGGACCGAGCCAGATCCACGCTCGTAATAATAACAATAATTGACTTTTCACAAAGCTATAGGGAATAACGGCCCAACATAAGCACTGCACGCGCCGCAGTCGACAAGTTAGCACGAGTCCATGAAGCGTCGGCCGAAGGCGGGGCGGATGGGGGGGTCGCAGCAGAGAGCAGGACGCGACCTGCGTGACCTGACTGTTTTCACTTGTTTTATGTTACTAATTAAACTAACTAAACTGACTTAACCGCCGCTCAGCGTTGATTTGCACACCTGATCAGTGTTCTCAGGTGTTGCAACTGCCAACCAATCATGAGCTGCGTGGGCGGGATTAAGAAGAGTGACGCCATCGTGAAAAGAGAAACATCCATGAAAAACAGCGACGGTGATTTTGCTCATGCCTCAAAATGGCTCAAACTGCTCAAAGCCAATCAAATGACAGGCTAGCATTCATAAGAACCACAGTGAGCGTCCGTCCACAGTGTGATTCACACATTCAGCGCTTTTACAACCCAAAAGTCAAACAAACTGCTAACTTATTGGCTTAGAAAACCATATTTACACACTTTCGTGACAGCGTGTTCGACCTGCCGCTTCTTTACCGAAACACGTTCAAACTCCTGAAGATTACGGTTCAGGTCTTCCTCTGTTGAACGAGTCCTCTCAGCAAAGTGATTTTAAAAAATATCCCAAAAGAAAGCAGGAGCAGAATGTTGTTTCTGAGCGAGTGCACTCCATCGACGCGCTAAAAGCTTTTGGCACAACCTGCGATGCTTTCAGAGCAGAGACCCATCAGCAGAGCTGAAATCAGTGCGAACATCAGTTGCAGTCATGTGTCTTTGGGCTGACACCATTTGTGTTTGTGCATCTCCATCTTGGATGACAAAAGAAAGTGAGAAACAATGTGTGAGAGCTTTGTGAAGAAAAGACAGATGTCTGTCGTAAAGGCTGAGTCAGCTGCAAGAACTGTTAAAGAAATTCAGTCTTCTTCCGCTGTGGTGCTTCTGAGCTGTTTGTGCTTCGCTGGTTTGTGTTCGGAGTCGACCTGACGACCAGTTCAACGTGTGCAGGATGTCGCTCAACTCCAGCAAGTGTTTGTCTGCTGTTTCTGGAGGATCAGGAGGTTTAACCTGCAGACCGAGGACTCAATCAGTGCATATCTAATGCGACCAGAAGCAGATAAAGCTGTGGATGATCCAGGCTGCCAGCAGGTCGCCTTTAATGGAGGGTCTGTTTTGTATCTGAGGTGGCTCTTCATTGAGTTTTCCACCTAACTCCACTCACGTTTAACTCCCTGCAGAACGCCGCCTTCACACACTGCACCGCCCACGTCGACGCCACCTCGTTAGACACCCGATGTTATTGCGGTTTGGAGCAGCTCAGGACAAAGCGGATCTCTGTAACGTCGCGGGAAGCGCTGTTGAAGGATGAAGCATAACCTATGAAGCCATACTCGCTCCGCGCTCCCTTGATCTGCTGCTGTTTACCGCTCCATAGACCCCCAGCTGATTTATCACAGGCCATCATGCCACTGCGTTGGCTCGTCGTGGCGGTCCAGGCGGACCCTCGCCATATTGTCTGAAGTAGGCCGTACGTGCTCGCTTACTGGAGGTCCGTAGCCGTTAAGTTGTCCTCGGCGTGGAGCATATGCTGGCTTTTTGTCTGCGCTGCTGCAGTGAGAGCCACATCTGGCAGCGCCGTCGTCTCCACAGTAATTTGCTTTGCAATATGGTGTTCAAGGGTTGGTTACGTGTCTTATTATTATTTTCTCTGACATTCTCGTTGTTATCTGGCCTCATTTTCATTCACTCGCCAGGAAAGCGCTGGAACGTCTGTCACGTTGCCAGAGCAGAGGATGAAATTTTCTTCTTCTTCTGTCTCTTCTGAGTGAGGGGCAGCGGGTGCAGCTGGGAGTGGGGCTGCAAAGTGCTTTGGCTTTTTTAAGCAGCCGTTCAAAGCTGTGCGCTTTCTGCACTTAACACCAGGAGGTGCCACAAGGAAAAAATGTCAATGATCTAATTAGCCTCGCTGGAAGCGGGGATGCAGACATCATCCCGCTTCAAAGAGCCATCGAGTCCTGCAGACGGCCGTTTGAGTTTCCTTTCCAGGCCCATCCATCAGGCAGGTTTGCTCAGATATCGCAGTGACCACATCCCAAATCTCAGAGCTCCTGTTTCTGGTCTGCCTTCGCTTCTTTGGGTCGTCCACTCTCGGTGCAGTTTGTGCGGCTGGTCAGCTGATCGCTGCTGTTGCCATGTGTCTGTATTCCTGCCGGCCTCCTGTGGAGGATGTGAGGTGTTTCGTGATCGAGCTCTTCAGTTAGCTCACGCCAGCGAGCCGCTCAGCTGCAGATGACTCACCGAGTCGTTGTGAGGGATCAGCCGATGCAATATCAGCTAACCTTTTCTCCATAATCACTGCTTTGTGGCTGAATGTCATAAGCTTCATTTGAACACGGGGAAGGCCGCTTACAGCAAAAGCTGACAATTAAAGATTCAACGTTGGAGCAGCTCCAACTCCCTCTTCTCAAGATACTGTACGATGTCTGAGGTACAGTTTGGGCCACCGGATGAATAATTTATGGATCGAAGGTAGACTGAGTCTGTATGTAACAGGAACGTCCTCACTGGTTTAAATCCATATCTAGTGACTATAGAAACACATGGAAGCAGAAAATCCAAATTTGGGCATTTGAGCCCAGTTGGAGACGAGCCGACTCCAGCGTTGGAGTCTGGAGTCTCCATCTAATTTGTTTCTCGTGGTGGAGAAGCAGATGCAAAGAACGTGCTCAGATGGCTTCATCATTTATTTAGACTCTAAAAACAGCCTGCGTTTCCCAGAGCTTTCCTGCTTTTGTCCTTTTGAGTGCCTCCATTGCTGTTTTCTACTGGGAAAGCAGCTCACAGTCGCACTTGTTCAGCGTTTCTTCTGCAGATTGTGAAGACTTGCATTATAATTAAAACAGTGTGGCTCCTCCATCCTGGGGAGGGCAGTGGTCTGAGGTGGGTGCTGTGTGGGTGTGATGGAGGACAGCAACTTTTCTCTCCCTGCGACACCACCAGCATCTAAAAATGCATCTTCCTCACGTACAGAAAATATGTTTTGCTTCATACTTTTACACATAAAGATATCATTTGCAGTGACGGCTGCAGACCTGATAGCTGGGATTCAGAAGTTTGCTTTGGCAGGAGGAGGAGGAGGAGGAGGAGGAGGAGGAGGAGGAGGAGGAGGAGGAGGTCAGGATTTTGGCTCGGCTGAACTTGTTAAAGCGATTGGCTTCTTTCGGGGTGGCTTTGCAGTGCTCCCCCCCCCTGCAGTCGAGGGAATTGCTGCCACCTTCAAGTGCAGCAAATCCTCAGACGTAAGTGTGTTAAGCCCCGTGTGCTTTGCCGAGGGTGGAAATGAAGACAGGCTAGCCCTGTGAAGAATGATGGCTCCTTCAAGAGGCAGCTGTCCTATTTTAAGCAGGCGACACTCCACAATGTGCCTCTCCCTCCCTCTGTTTCCTTTTGTTCTTCTGTCTTTCCCTCCATCTCCATCTCTGGCGTGGCGAGGAAGGACCTTTGAGATTGGGGTAAATAAAAGTCACAGGATATGAGCGGAGCCTCAAAGTCTGAGGGACGAGTATGTGTAGTCCCCCTCAAACATCTTCAAGGATGGAAATGTTATTGATGCATGTTAAGTCCTCTGGGGGTTTCACTCAAAGGACATTTGGGGCCTTTCATCCCTGACATGAAGGTGGAGGGAAACATTATTGAGGCTTTGCGACATGACAGAGGTTTCTCCTTTCAGCGGGAGTCTTGAAAGGGAAGAGTCGTCTTTCTCCGCCCTTTGAGAGCGAAGCCTCATAATTGGCTGAAATGGCTGCTCTTTTCTTCGTGCCTGCTTCTTGAGGTAATTGGCATTTATGAAGTATTTATGGTCCATCTTTGCTGGTGTCAGCGGCACACCGAGCCGACTTTCTTTGGACAGGAGAGAAGCCGTTTCCCAACTTCTGCTTTCCCTGGAAGAAAAGCGCCTCTTTTGTTTTGCCTTTTTACATATTCAGAAATTCAGCAGAGTCATGCATTGTTGCACTTATATAACAGCCTGAGCACGACCGAGGGGCTGTTATCACTGCGTGCTTTCAACCCAGGCTGCCGTCCCATCTGTGGCGGCGACTTGAGGGATGTGGACTCTGCTTCTGCTAAAAAAAGACATTTTCATCATGCCACGGCCAGTAAACATGAATCAGCTGTTGTTTATGGATGCGTGCGACGCGTGGAGGCTTCTGAGCCACGTTAGCATGACGCTGCTGGTCAGCTGGATGCTTTGTTAAATGTTGAAGAGTCATTGACATGCCGTCGTTCCCACTGATGTGGAGTTAAAACACAATCGAATCAGCAGAACGCAGTTAAAATGGTGGACTTTGCTTTTGGGCTCCTCATCCAGCTTCACCTGCAGGTCAACGTTTGCACTCTTCTTTTCAGACTTTTCCTCGAGCGCCGTCAGCTGTTTGACGTTTTTGGCTCAGAGTTGAATGTCTCGACAACTTTTGGGCGAATTTCCATAAAATTTGGTTGCAGCATTTTTTGTTCCGACAGCAGAATCCTCCACTTGTCGTTCCGATGAAAAATACATGAGGTTATTAATGTGGAGAGTTTCATAAGTTGGCGCTAATGTTGGACAGTATGACAGCGGCGGCGGTGCATGATCGCTGTGTAAAATGGGAGCGTCCCGTCTTTGTCGGGGTGGTGGGAACAAAACTGTGTGTACTGTGTGTTTGTCTTTGTTCTGGGCCCGTACAGTTCAGCCTTATCTCCCTGCTCTCCCCCCTTTTTATTATTCTGTTTATCCTACTGTACAGCTATATCCACATTCTGAGTGACTGAGCTAATTGTTCCTGCTCATGCATTCTCTGCAGATTCAATTATACGCCACTCTGGGCATCCTGAAAAAAAAAACGAGGGTGGGAAAAGAGGGATGTGAGCCGAAAGTGTGGGAGAGAGAGAAATGAAAAGGTGAAGAGCGAAAAGGGGGCTGGAGAGGGTCGTAGATAAGAGGGGGGGAAGTTGAGAGAGGAAGCAGAGGATGAGAGCTGAGAGGTGGAAGCTGGAGGGATAAATTAGAGAGGGGAGTGAGAGCGGTCCCTCGAGTCATATTTTTATGTAAGGGGGAAATCAGCTCACTGGAGTGTACGCTGTAATGGCACCCCTTTGTATAATGATTGGCGCTGACCTCCCAAATAAGAGGATTAGTTTGTGCCTGAGCTGGCCAGAAATAATGGACCTCACCTTAGCTTAGCTGCAGCTTGACACAGCAGAAAATAGGTGGGCAGTAAGAAGAGCCGAGCAGCAGGAGGCTGGCTGAACCTCATTCATCTGCATCACGTTGTGTCAGGTTGGACATGCATTCCTGCGAAGCTGCCAGGTCGGCAAGCAGATGGCCCGAACGCACCGGCCCCACGCCGACTCAAAAACACTGCGGCAGACATCGTGGAAAGAAGGTGCTGCCGACTGTAACGTGTTGCAGTCATTTCTTTCCTGCCCTGTAACAGGCGGCGCTCTGAGTTCCTCTTTCTGTTATTTACATGCCGGCTCGTCTCCAGGAAACGAGCTCTTGTTATTGGAGCTTTCGGTCAGGCTGTGACAGGCGAGCGCTCTGCTCGGAACAGCGCGGCGGCGCGGCGGCGAATGTTGCGGCTAATGTCTTACTGCAGGGCACGCTCCTTTGTGTGCTCTGAAGCAGCGGGATTAAAGCATCCATCTTGCTCTCCCGCTTCCTCTAATGGTATTAGGAAAAGGGTGGATAGGTTTCAGTATTCCGTTAAGGAATATCTGATATGGGGACCGGCTGATTCAATTAAGTAAAAAGCAAGCTGGGAGGGAGTGAGTGCTGCTGTAATAGCCTCTGAGCTGCAGAGCTCAAAGTGGGGCATTTTCATCTGGGGAAACTCCTGCGACCCCCCCCCCCCCAACCTTACAGAACACATATATTATCCAGCTATTACCACAGGACTGCAAAGGGTCAGCTGCAGTTTCTGCCTGGATGCAGATCTCGGTCAGTCGCCGCTGTGGATAAACGACGACTCAAAACAGACGCATGACAGCAATGCATGCTGGGACGTGCCTCGGCACGGTGCTGGTATAGATGATGAACAGATGGATGGAGCGCGGCCGATAGCTCAGTGAATATTGGAGAAGCTAACCAAGCTAACCGCTTGTAAAGCGACAAACAGGCGTTTTATTAAATATGAAATGAATTCAGAGACAGAAACACATTTGATTTTGATTTAAAATATATATATTAAGGATTTATGGTGACACTTTTCACTATGAGCTAACTATTTAAACATGCATGTTATTGTCTTATTGGCTGTTTATTATAAAGCGCTTATTACGCCTCATCCTGCAGCTACAAGGCTGTTCATGAAGTTTTCCCTCAATAACCTCCTAATGACTGCTTACTGATAGCGGACGTTGTACATGAACTATGATCTTAATAACCTACTCCTTAATAAGCCAGCGTCAATAAGTGCTTTCTTTGGACTAATAAAGACCAAACTTTGGTTTCATTCCTCCTGCGGGTCCCTGAACTGCTCTCGATGCAGGACGATAATGACCCAAACTGTTCATATGAACTAATGCTGCACAAGCAAACACAGCATCCAGCAGCGAAGCGCTCAGCGCCTGCGCTCGACGTGAAAAGTCACGGCCGCATTCGTTTTGAAAAGTCTTATCTGAGCCGCTTCTCTTCAGCCAAATGGAACATTAAAGCACGACTAGTTGGCTGGATATCGAAACAGTAACTCAAAAATATCTGGAATAATGGCCTGCCTCACGGTGGCATATGGGAAATATGTGACGCTGCAAACATATTTTTCAGTGTGTTTTTCACATTCACACTTTCAGGGTGTGAACGAGCTACATGTGAGGTGGAAACAGCCATTATTGCTTCCTTATAGTGTAAGTGTACAAATAATAGAGCGAGCGAAACTATTTTTTTCCTGCCAATGCAAAGCGACAGCCGCGTTCATGGACTCGGCTCTGCCCTGAGAAACACGCTGTGCCTGTGCTCTCGCCCTGCCTCAGCACATGAACGTGAGCAGTTTTACACCAGAAGTGGGCTTTTTTTCCTCCAAAGCACAGATCTCAAAGTTGTCCCAGCCTTCCCAGTTTAACACTCATTCAGCCTGGAATGACATTCCTCTTTCCCACCAGCGAGGTCACTTGTTTTCCAGGCGTGAGCGATGATGAGCTGAAACTGAAGATTTAGTCTTAAAAGTCTTAAAAGAGAGAGTTTTCCTGACATCTTCAGCTCTGTTACACTTGAATGCCTCCAGATGGATTTCTAATGCATTAAGCTGAAGACTTTCACAGCGTGGGGGGGACGAGGGGGTCGAAAACCCAAATCAGTTTCTGGACTTCATACAGTCGAGCGGTCAGGTCATCACGCTGCCATTCGGTGTCTTCACGCCACCAAGTCCCAGTGCTATCTGCAGCCATTGGGTTTCCATTACCACAAATCCATTGCACTCATTTAAAATTAATGGCTGTGGACCTTCCCTGACCCCAAAGATAAGCCTGGCCGAGGCTTCTCCTTTGGAGTACCTTGAGGATTAGGTTTTCCTCCCCTTATCAATCTAGCGTTGAGTAGATGGAGCTCCGGCTTGATGATTTTTGGGCGCTCACTGTTTTTTTTCCTCTGAATTATTTCAACATTTCACATCGAAGGAACGTGAGATTGAGGTTTATTTCATGCAGCGATGACGCCAGCGAACGCACAGCCTTACATGTCAATGCCAAACGAGTTTAACCCCTTATATTGATTCATTTATTTTCCAAAACAATATGATGACATCACAGTCCCTGTCACAGGTAGCAGTGGTCCTCAGGTGAGCCGACACCTGGAGCCGCTCAGACTGACTGTTTGAGAGTCAGCTGTCGGCGTTGGACTGTCCTCCTCCTTCTTCTTCTGTCTCTCTTATATTTTGTCAATGAGTAAAACATGTTTTAATTCTAAACATGACAAACTGCAGCCAGATGAAGCGGCTGGCTGACGTGCAGCAGGTATTGATGCGTCTGAGCAGATAGAAACTGATTCTGCTCAGCAGCTAATGCAAACATCAAATCTGTCAGCGTGTTTTTTGTGTTTCTCATCTCCCGTCTGGAGGGATTTCCTCGTGATGGTGTTCATTTCTGAGGCTGGATGACCGAAACCAGCGCCTTCGTCCCATTTCTGACACTGCGAACAGTCGTTACCTCGGCTGTTTGCTCGCAGTAAGATCAGCAGCTCCAGTTAACTGACAGTAAAGCTGTTTCCACCGTAGCTGGAGGAAACAACACTTTTCAGCCGTTATAATTACATCACATGGCTCTGTGTGAATACCCTGGCCTGTCTTATCTCCCCTTTCATGGCAGCTGTTTGGACATGAAAGGCTCTCGTGAATGAAGCTCATCCATGTTCGGGCGCCGGCGTTTGTCCTACATTTCCAGTGCGAGGTGAGCACAGTGTGGCAGATGGCGCCGTGAACGCCCTGCACAGTGTTCAGCGCCGCTGTGCCACGCTAAGCTTTCGCACTTTCACTCCTCTCATCCGCCGTGAAAATGCCGGCCTCTCTGCACGACGTCAGGAGATGCTCCGGTATTCAGACGCCACCCGTCACTCGTCGGCCGGGGCCGGGGGCGCTGGGGACATTACCCCGGGCTCCATTTCCTCCTGCACCCCGAGGACACGGCCACCAGTGGGTGAGGGAGGGAGGGGGAGGTCTCTTATCAGCAGGACAGCACCCAGCGCTCTAATCGCCGGGTCCCAGAGACAGCCGGAGGTAAGGGGGGAGCGGATGGGTGAGCAACATCCACGGAGAGAAGAAAGAGGAAGGAGGCGATGTTTATACCGCTTAGGCTCCGTCAAATGACAGCTGCTTTACAGTTCAGTGCATAACTGAGTGGAAATCCTTTTGGTGAGACGAGACAAGTGCAGATTCTGTCCCACGGCGCGTCGCTGGGAATGAAATATAGAGACTTTGCAGTGGCGTCGCAGGTCTCTGAGCAGCCGCGGCAGGTGCCATCTTGAAAGCATCTTTAAGGGGAAGCGACATGCAAGAAGACCTGAAGAGATAGCAGCGGCCTAATCTGAAGTGTCCTCACATGAACCTTGTGTTGTGACTAACTGTCCGTCCTCTGTCCTCCGTCCTCCGTCCTTTTAACCTGAATTGATCCTGGAATCTGAAAGACTTTAAATTCAACAGATCACAAATTAGACTTTCTGCTGGAAACGTTGGACAAACTGAAAGGAGAGAAAGTAGGGCGCCGTGCTGCTGCTGCTGCTGCTGCTGCTGCTGATAAAGATGATGAATTACAAGTTCAGCAAGTCCAGCTTCAAGTTTCATCACATGCCAAAGCCCAGCATCCAGTCATCAGCAGTGTATCCGAGCCAATCGGTGACCTTCATCGCGTGCGGTCGCCTGAGCCTCAGCGCAGCCGTCACCTCGGCCTGTGAAGACGTCAGAGTGCGTGGATCGACCCGCCGAGTCGGCCTTTCAGTCGATTGTTAAACTGCAGGAAAGGGAAGAGTCGTGCAAAACAAACAAACAAAAACTTTTCCACAGAGTAGAATTAGTCAAAGTCAGCGCGGATAGAAAACAAAGGCGCCTTATCGCCTCCGCTGCCTCCTCTCACACTCAGCATGTTCTGGCTCTGCGCTGATATGGACGCGTTTCCTCCGCCGGGCTCGAGGAGACGGCGACGTGCAAAAGTTTGGGCAGCGCCGGTGAATAGTTCTCCCCGTGAGACGATGATTTCCAGAAGTCACAAAGTTAAAGGTGAAACTTTCCTGGCAACGTTTGAAGATGAGAGAATTATTTTTATTTTGTGCAGCTTTAGACTGGAAAAGGAAAGAAGCACCATGCGAAAGCTCGGTTTAGAGATCTGAGCTCTTACCAACATCTCAGACCTTCATGAGCTTGTTAGAGCTGCTCACAGTCTTCGTTTGGAAAGGCCATGTGATGCAAATTTAAGCTTTGTGAACGCTGCGACTCCTCAGACTTTGTCCCAACAGTCAGCAGCCGCCGGCTCCTCGAAGCAGCGCTCTGAAAATGAAAATCATTTTTCCAGTTTCATCATTTAACTGAGAGGAAACAGGCGGGAAGAAAGTCATCAGCTTAAACTTCTGAACAAATGTCTGATCTTTAACTTTCTGCCTTTTGGGAATCAGCTTGTCTTTGGTTTGCTTCGACCTTCACCGTCACAGAAGCTCTGAGCCAAACGTCTGGACGTCTCTGAGATGAAGCCTCAGATGTTTGAAACAGGTTAGCGTGACTCGGGTCAGTCTCCTCCAAGTCCTCCGAAGTAAACCGCAAACGAAGGCCAGATGACGGGAAAGTGAATCGGATGTTTCCGACCGTTCAAGCAGACGTTAACAAAGTGAAGAAATGAGCCACAGTGGCATAAGAAAGCCTTTTTCCAGCTTCCCTTTTAAACGGTGACGCATTACAGGTGCAGCGGCTCGATTCCCCGCCGGCAGCATATTTTGTCAGCTCTCCATGAGTTTGTAATGCAATAAGGAAGTGCTACAGGCAGTAAATAATAGATTCATATTTTTATCAAAAAGCTTTGAAGCTGCCAGGAAGCAGGTATGGTTGTAACCCCAGAGCGGAGCGTGATGGAGCACACAGCGCTGCGTGCTCCACACTTGATTTACTGCTGCGCTGCTTTAAAAGAGAGACAATAGGATTGGTGCTATTGATAATTAGTTTTTAATGTGCCACACTCATCATGTCCAATTTCATGCCCCTTAGGCAGCTGATCACAGATTTAATCAACACATTATTGCTCGCTATACTTAAACTGACTGGAGGGAGGGCTTCTGCGTGTGTGTGTGTGTGTGTGTGTGTGTGTGTGTGTGGACAGAGCGTTAGCGTGTGTTTGCGAGCGACAGAGGTTGTCAGCATGTGCATCCATCCCAGCAGCGTCCCTCTTTGATAGACACTGAATGTGTGTTCCAGGCCATTAACCAAGAGCCACGTTTGAAGCTCGTGGTCGCGCCGCGTCGAAGGAAGCCATTGTTGTTGTGTTTGTGGCGAGGAGGAGAGCGGCGAGGCCTCCTTCGCCCGATGAATGCAGATGAGAGCGGCGCCGTGTTGCTCTCAGGCCGCGCTCGTTGCACCTGAGCTGATTCCATGCGGTTCAGTTCACAGGTGTCAACACTGTGAGCCCCCCCAGAGGCTC
Source organism: Chaetodon trifascialis (assembly GCF_039877785.1). Lineage (NCBI taxonomy): Eukaryota > Metazoa > Chordata > Actinopteri > Chaetodontiformes > Chaetodontidae > Chaetodon > Chaetodon trifascialis. The sequence goes on along the minus strand of NC_092071.1, from coordinate 979,574 downwards.
CACTCAGATCCCTGAAACCTGCAGTCAGTCAGTCAGTAAACCATGAGAAGTGATAAATGTATTGAATTGGACTCATAAATACAAAAATCAGCTCAAGTTTTACTAAATAAACACACAAAACAAACCTGAACGTCAATATTTAACCCTGCTGAAGTTATTTGCACATATTTTATTTTTCAGCTCACGGCGAAGGCGTCGTGGTACTTCCATCTGCAGTAGAAGTATTTCTCCTGTGTATTTGTACTTATTGTGATGTTGTTTCTTCAAAGACAGAAAGACAGAAGGTTATGTGAGTCAATAAAGCATAATGACTGATAAGAGTGCTGAAGCTGTGCCATAAAATGCTAAAAATACAAAAATCTGAATTTGAATATGAGAACAGTGAAACATGTTGATCCAGGACGGCTCTGAGGCCTCCGCCTTCAGCTGCAGAGCAGCCAACGATCCGACTCTGATGGTTTTTATTGGAGATCAGTTCAAAGAGGATTATGCAGACAGTGACCTCCTGCAGCGTTCAGGCCGTCCTGCCTCCGTGGGGTCAGAGGTCTGTTCGCATCGCAGCGTGTCAGCGTGTTCTTTACATCCGAGCAGCGTCTGATTGAATAAAGCATGCGCTGCGTGCGCTCCGATAACAACCACCGTCCTGTCATGTGACGCTCGAGGCCCCCGATGATTCGTTAGGACGATTCCTCTCACTGATCTCTGATTCTCCGTCTGCCGCTGAGCTCAAAATGTCCGTTTGACCGCCCGTTCGCTCGATGGACGTTTCTGTCTCGTGTGTCTCCGTGGTCAATCGTGCAGCGACGTCATGACGACCTGCAGACGAGCAGCTGGGGGGGTCTTTACGTCATGGCTGCATTTGTTGGGTTTCTGGGAGGATGCTGCAGGAGCATCATCTGTAACTGGTCATATTTTAGCAGTTTCCACCGGGCATGGATCAAGACCAGTTTGCACCAATGTGCAGGATGACAGTGGAGCAGTGTGCTGGTCTCTGTCTGCTGTGGATAATCACTTTGTTTTTCCATCCAAACACGTCGTCCGACCTGAAGCTTTGTCACAGCGTCTTTGTTTCCTGGTCTGACGGCCGCATTTCCTCTATCAGCTGTGTTTAGTTCACTGTTAGTGTTATTACAGTCTGATGACGGCCAAAGACAGAAAAATAAGTTGTAAAAATGGAATTATCCTTTAATTTGCAGCGTGTGAAATGCAGTTTTATTCCCGCTCTTCTATCATCTTCTCTTTGCGTAGCTGAAAATGACTGTTTTGTGTCTCATCTCTGGTATTTTTGTGTTCGTCTGGACGTCTCACGCTGGTGTTGACCAGGACAAAGATGCCGGGACGTGTCTTCAGGCTGCAGAGCGAGCGCAGACGCCGAGGCAGAGATTCAAACACTGGCTGTGTTTATGTTGAACTGCTTAGCTCTCTGGCTGTGAGTCAGCTGTGGGAGAGGCACTGGGAGGTAGAGGCTTCATTAATGCAGCTCAGGCCCTGGTGAAACCTGCTTAATGTCCCTATCATCTCTGGAGTGGTCCGCCGTCTCGCTCTCAGTCCAGATGACTCATGTTTAATGCATGTCTGCAGTCCTTGTCGTTTAACCTCACCTCTGGAGGTTGTAGGTCGCGGTGGGATAGCGGGGGCTCCCACAAGATCCAGAAGGGGCAGAGCGGGCGTGCAGTTATTCTTCGCCCGCTCTCCATTTACTTAACATGAGGAGAGCGGCTCCGCGCCTCGCCTGCTGCTGTGTAATCATCTCCCCAAAGCGAAGCCCTCACCCCATCGCACTGCGTGAACCTGAACTCCGGGGTGGTCTGGGCTGGCTGCGGCTCTCTGAGGCACTTTGTTACTCTGCTTCCCGTGTGCCGCGGCTGAATGCTAAAGCAGGATGGCCGACGCTGCGCCGGGCGGCGTCATGACTCGACAGTTTACTCTCCGGCGAGCGCTCCACTTTCGAGCCGCGGTGAAAGTTTCTCAGGTGAGCTTGAAGGCTGTCAGAGCGCAGAGCTCCGCCTTCTGCCGCACATTTCCAAAGATTATGTTCAACTTGCATGAATTGAATTTGTCGTGGAGATTAAACACGGAACATTTTGAGGATTTTGAGTCAGTGCGACGTGGTCGGAGGACGTACCTTCGGCCTGCGCTGAAGCCTGCAGAGACACACGTCCAGACGGTTCAGACAGACTCTGTAACAGGACGTCAGAGGGCTGAAATCGTTTCACTCCATCGTCGCGCTGCCTCTTCCTCTTCCTCTTCCTTCCTCCCTGCTTACATGCAAAGAGCGCCTCCCTCTCCTCACTCCTCCTCTTCCTCACTCACACACACCCACTCAGTCTCTGTCTCTCTGTCTTGCTCTGGATAATTGTAATTAGAATATCACCATGATTGAAATTTGGCTGAAGTTGAAGAGGAAATAGGTTTTCTAATCAAAGCCGCCTCGTAGCTGGAATCCTGATGCTCGCTTGGCTGAGGTGCTCTTCAGCGGTGGGGGTCTAAACCCACGCCAGGCTGGATGCTGAGGGCCAGCGCCGCTCGTCCCCTCCTCTGTCTCTGTCCTGATGTCCCAGTTAACCTTTAAAAGTGTTTGTTTCTGTGTGGTCTTTATGGTTTTAATGATGCACATCAGGCGTCTCCTGCTGGCTCGTATGGTTGCTGCTTCACAAACGTTTGCTCTTGAAAACCTTGTTGAGGAAACCCTGGACATCATTTTGCAGACGTTTGCACGCTATAGAAAAAACATTAATATCACCACAAACTCTGATGTTTCAGCAGCATTTCCAGTACGAGCAGTTCGTACTTTGACATTTTGGGGAATTATTGGCAGCACTAGTTGAAATATTGATGCCACTCTCATGTCTGTCTGCGAGATGTGAAGCTACAGCCGGCAGCCTGTTAGCTTAGCTTAGCATAAAGAAAGTTGACCTCGTAAAATGATGCTGATCAAAGCCTGTGTATGAATTAGCCTTGCAGCTACAGTAAAAGCTGACGACTGCTCCTGAATCGGCCCTGCTCTGTGACTGAACCTCTTTGTGAACGAGTGAACAGCATGAAAAACTGTTTTTGCTTTCTTATCCTTGCTCCTCCTGTACTTTTCAAGCATGCACCTCTGCTGGCAGACGGGGCTTTAGCTTTAAATGGGGCTTTGAATGCTAACCTCCCTTTCTGTTTCTCTCCCTCCCTTCCCCCCCTCCCCGCCTGTCCTCCTCCTCCGACACAGGAGCTGCACAGTACCCAGGTAAGCCCTCCCACGCCTCCTCTTCTTCTCCTCATCACATCCTCTCTCCACGCTGCAGCTTCCAGCTTCTGTCTCGCTCCGAGCCGCGCTCCCTCTCACCGCCGATCCGCCATCTTTCTCCATTTCAGCTTCTGCCACTCTGTCACATGTAGATTTCTATCTGTGTCTGTCTCGTCTTCTCCACGGTCAGCTTCTTCCTCGTGCTGCTGTCATTGCTGCTGGCTGATCGGCCGTCAGCGGTGATAGCTGGAGCACCCCAGAGTGCTCTGCAGCTCAGCACAAGATGCTGAATGAAAACCTTTGGAAGTTACAATAATGGAGTTTCCAGCTTGTGATTCCTCTGTTTGCACACACACACGCACGCACGCACGCACGCACACACACACACACACACACAGCTTAGAGCGTGGTCTCTGCAGCAGACTTGTTGCTGCTGATATAAACATGAATCAACCACAGGAAACGTCCCTCATTGCTTTTCAAAGCTGTGGTCATTTTATGAAGCTGTTAAAGATGAAAACATCAAATGAGCTTAAACAGAGCAAAAACTAACTATTGTCATATTAATGGAGACGTCGGACTCGGTCAAACCTGGCCGTGATGTTGGAGGCGTGCAGCTCTTCATCAGCTCACTGTGGCTGCTGCTGCAGAAATCACTGTACTGCTACAAACTACTGCTTCATAATAAACATCAACTCACACTTTTAATGTGAAGCAGCAGCAGCAGGAAATGCTGAGTTTGCAGTAACTTTAAACAGTATTTCTACCAGAGTAACAGTCAGCTCATCATACTGCACATGTAGAAATACTGCAGTACTTCCATCAGCTCAGTCACCATCGCGGCGTCTCATTCGTCCATAAATAGTGACCAAACAGATATTTATTTAAAAATGAAGTTATTTATCTGAAGCGCTGAATATTTCCCTGCTTTTGTTCTTGAGGTGAGCGTTGCTTTTCAAATCCAGATATGAGCTGAACTTTATTCTTTATTCTTTATTTGGACCCCCGTCAGCTTCCACAGAGCTGTCCCTCGTCGTCCTGCGGTCCCCACAGAAAAGACACCAATCAAAAAAACCTCAATTTCAAACGATGAGACGAGAAAAGACAAAGATCAGGAAATGAGATGACAGCACAGCAGACAATAGCACCCCAAAGCCAATTTGTCACAAATACAGAAACAAAAAGGAGCAAAAAACCAAAATGGCATCTATGAGCGATTCAGGTAGAGAAACAGGAAGTGCAGAGATCTGGCTCAACCAATCACAGCCAGGCTTGTGTGGACGTTCTGCTCCGTGTGTTTGTGGCTCACAGCGTCGTTACAGAAATGTGGAAAAGTTCAAGTCAAACTAAAAAACATCCTCTCTCCATGTTTGCGTGGATCACAGACGTGATTGTTGGGTTAATTCTCCCGTTGGCGCCTTGACCCCGGACCCGGCCTCCAGGTGGCGCCGGTCCCCAGGCCGCCCGCTGCTGGCAGCACCTCTGACGGGTTCAATGCACACAATGAATAAAGGAAACTCGTACTTAACAGGAATACGGTTTGTGGCTGCTGCTCTTTGATCACTGTCAGGCTACTGTCAATTAAAGCCCAAACTCACTGCGATGTTTCACATTAAAAGCCTGCCAGGACTGCGCAGGAAGTGCTGAGCATCATTAAAACCATCCAAACAAACCACAAAGCGGGAGCTGCTGAAATTAAGCAGTGAGTGAGAACATGACCTATTTCTGCTGAACGGGGAGCTCAGCGACTCTGTGGAAATGTGCATCGAGCTAAATTCATCAGGCAACAGGTAAACAGGAGGCGTTACCTTCGTGTGACCAGCAGCAGCCTCACAGACAGACTAAACGGAGACAGCTCGCTAATTCTTCAACGATCCGGATCAAAAGAATGAAAACAAGCCTGGTTTTCCTGCTCACAACGAGCTCCGGCACAAACCCGCACAGGAAATAATTGTATGCTGTAAATCAAGTCCTGCTGCCTCGCTCCCCCTCTCCCCCGTCTCTCCTCCACCAAGCCTTTTAATCCAATTAGCAGTGCCAGCGCCAGTTATTTATATGTACATGAATTAGAATTGAACAGTAAGAGATGCTCCCTCGGGGCTGATTGGACGGAGCCCAGTCCTTCACAGGCCCGTCCTCGGTCACAAACCTATGCCGCTGCCACTGAGCGGCGCCGGCTGCGGCCGACTGCCAGCGAAGCAGAGCAGAAGCTCGCGCCGGCGCGCTCTGCCAACGGCCATCATCAGCTCATCCGACGCCAACCCCACAAACCAAATCGCTGCACGCTTTTCATCCTCGGCAGCGGAAGACTTAGGGAATATCGATTCTTCTCGTCGGCGTCGCCTCCTCTAAAACTGTCGAGACGAAAGAAATCTTTGACTTTCTCAAATTGGGACGCTCTAATAAGCCGTCTCTTCAGGTTCATCTCAGATCTGTGTTTCTGTTGCATTGCATTGCGTTGGACTGAAATAGCAGATATGCCAAATGAGCATGGAAGCTGCCAAACATGGCTGCCTTACCTTTTTTGAACTGTTTGCCAATGATTGCAGCACTTCAGGGGGTTAGAAGAAGTCATGTCGCAATATTGGCAGCGCGAGCCTTCAAAGGTTTTAAATACAATGTGTTTGAAATGTATTTTCAGACTTCTTCAAAGGTCGGATTGGTGATTGATGCCCTCTGCAGTCGTCACGCACGCTCCTGTTTACAGCTGTGAGTCTGCAGTCAGTTAATTAAACGCTTAAAGTTAATTATGAGGCAGTTAAAGAAGTTGATCAAAGTTTCTTTAAGTAATCAGGAATCAACCTGAGAATTGCATAAATTCATTAATCTTCAGCTATTCTCACTTTGAAATAAGAGCAGCTCAGCATCTTTCTAATAATGCAGAGATAAAAAGTCAGAAAAACAAGACCGAGATGACTGAAAGTGAAACTGGAAGCAAGAAGAGCGTCGTGTCTCTGCAGCCTCTCAGGTGTTAGAGCCACACCTGTATCACATGTCAGTGAGGAATAAATGCATTTACAGTAATTAATGAACGCACTTCATCCTGCTGGAGGTTTTTCTTCCAAAAGAAGTTCCCAGTTTTCAACCAATGACAAGGCTGCACTGCCAGTAATGGACAGATGAAGTGCTCATAGACAGAAACTGTTCACAAGGGTCAAACAGGCTCAAAGCTTTTGTGTCATTCGTTCAGATTTTCCTTCAAACAGCCGTCAGTTTGTACTCGTCAGTGCGACGTTCTGTTCACAGTCAGAGCGACAGGGTCCACAAACAGCCTCTGCAGCTTCAGGTGTTCATGTCACCTGTGTGATGCAACATTTCACACACAAACTGATCAGAGAGGAGCTGTAGAGCCATCAGACGCACACAGTGGATGAAAGCACGACTGATCAGCTGATTAAAGTGATTAAAGTACAGCCATCAGGCCAGAGGAGGAACCAGTGATTAGCATTATTAGCACGATCGCTAGCAGTAGCAGGGAGGATAATGTGGGATCAGCAGGTTATAGTAGCCAAGTGCTAAACATGGACCAGAGAAGAAGACAACACTTCCTGTCGTGTTGAGCTTCTGCTGACAGACGAGACGTCTGTCCCGGTGACTCGTGTTTGTTCTGTACGCCAATCAATACAACGGAAGACACGAGAGGACGGAGGCGGCATGAGGGACGAGGCAGTTAAACACAGGCAGTGTTATCCATATGTGCACAGAGAGAGGCTCTTTAAACACACGCACGCCCACGTGCACGCACGCACACACACGCACACACAGCCCAGATTAATGACTGAATCAATCACACGGATGCGGTGTTTGCTTGTCATCCCGTGTGCTTTTCTTTTATAACACAGGTTCAATTTCCCAGGCTACTGAAGCTCTATCAGCGTTTCCTCAGAATATGTATTCAGCAAGGTCATCTCTCACTGCGCCAAGAAAATTTCCCAGCCACAGGACGCGTCTCCGCCGGTGCAATGTCAATAGTCCCCAGCCCAATGCATTGCAATCTACATCCGTCAATACCTGAGCTGCTCGGAGCCGCCCGGCGAGCTGAGGATGCAGCTCGTTCATTAAACAGACCTCGCTGTGACTCCTGTTGACTCCGATTTATTCAGCTAATAACTGGAGAAATAGATAAATAAATGATAATTCCTGCACATAAAACTGGTCAAGGTCGACTTTGCCAGTTTCTAATTCAGCCAGATGATTCAAACGTCCGTCTACAGATCCCACACGGCGTCTTTATCAGGACGGGAGGACGAGAGTGAAGACAGTTAATAAAGATGGAGAGGATGAGGCGACATTACGACTGAACCTCCTGACAGGGAGCAGAGAGGCCGGACTCCCGGCTCGTGTCTTCAGTGAGGGGACACGCTGAGCTTTCATGTGGGCAGCTCCATCTGCTCAGAATCAGCCACAGAGACAGAGTTAGAGGACGCCATGAGGACGCCAGAGGACAAGAGCATTATTTTCATGTTATTTTTAATATTTGGTGATAAGTGTTTAAAAGATAAGGCCAGCGTTGTTTTATATTCTTCTTACTGTCAACAAACCCCACAAAAAGACCAAAACCAACAGAGTGTCCATCGTCTCTGACCCTCCCATCGTCCCCTGTGATTCTTATCCTGGAGCCCGTTGATTCTGTCCAGATGTAAATCTTCAAAAACTGGTGCCAGACGAAGAGTTTGATCCATGAAAAGGGGCAAAGTCATTTCCTAGAACAGCTGGACTCTCGAGTGTTGAGCAGAAGTCCTCAAACGGGGACTGCGATGACGGACGAGATGTGTTTTAATGGAGGTCAATGGGACAGAACATGATCCAGAGAAGTTCAGAAAACTTTATTTACAGGCATCAAATTCAGAATGAGCATGAAGTATTCTCAGAAATCAATGACGGCGATGAGGTCAGACATTAAATATACTGTCTTTGAGCCGATTATTCTCTTATATTTAAGCTTCACACAGAAACAGGTTTTTAAATACGCTCTGACAGTATCGGCACTGTGTATCACTGATAATCCACCTGCAGCTTCAGGAAAAGATAAAAACACTTCCACAGCTGCTTTTCTCGTCTCCCACCTTCGTCACTATGTTGAAGCAGGGGACACGTGAAGGAAGAGGAGGAGGAGGAGGTGTTTGGGAGCTTCCTCACAGAGCGCGGCGTCGTGGCCGCGGCTGTGGAGGCTCTCAGCAAAGCGTCTCATGAGCTGTTTGCGTCACGACAGAAGAAGTTGGATCTATAGAGCAGAGAAACCCTCGAGGGAAACACGAGTTTAAGTAAATGCACACGCAGAGAAAAGGAGCAGAACTGGTGGTGATGGAGTATTGACTGGTTCCCACAGCTGCCTGCCAGGAGCAGGGAACAAACCAGAAAACCCAGCAGACTTCATCACAGCGAGTCCAGCATTTACACTGAGCCCGGCCTCAGCTCTGTCCTCAGCTGCTGAAGCGACGTGTTTAAAGTAACACTGAATGAAATCCTGACGGTGCGGCGTGAAGGCGGACCCCCGGAGCTCTGTGGGGCGTTTTAGCCTGTTTTGCTCTCTTTGTTTTGGTGTCACCTCGTAGTGATGAATGCAGTAATCAGCGCTGGTAGAGTTTGACCTCTGGCCTGGTTTAATACTGAGGAAGGACCCCTGACCCACAGCCTCTTCTTCACGTGAACACTGCAGCTCTCTTGGTTAACTTTAAAGACTCTGTGGACAGCTGAGGCTGCAGAGGAACTTCTAAAAGCTGATCACTGCTTTCAGTGCAAACAGCCAGTTTACACTTCAGCGTCTGAATAAATGTTTTTAAGGATGCATCTTTCAGACCAGCAGCACTCCCCCTCCATCGTTACCCGTCTCCTGAGCCTGCTAAATGCCGTTTTCTTTGCTCATTTTTTGGCCAATCTGTCCTGAAGTGTGTCCAGCAGCTGCTTGGTGTCTGATGGACGTACATTTCTCTTTGTTACAGCGCTTCCTTCTCAAAGGCTGCCGCCATGTGCTGCTTTGCAAACGCCATGAAGCGGGATTATTTGGCCGTGGCCCATTGCTCGCACTGTTTTTAAATGTAGCTGCCAGAACTGAAGGCCTCCAGGGTCCAAGAAGCAACACATGCCGCTAATGCTGTTTTTCTGTATGGCTGGGGTACGTGCACTGAGCCGTGCGGTGAGCAGCAGTGATCAGAGCCGTGGTGCAGCCACGCTCTGAGTGCTTTTCCAACGACAGGCTGGACGGGCTGAACGTTTGCTAGTTTACAGACAGCATCTGTCGCCTGAAGCTCTCACAGGGTCACTGTGCTCCTGTATCATCCCCCCTTCACATTCAAAGCTGATCTGCTGACAAAAAGCACCAAACAGTGTTTCTGTCCTGCATGTAAACCATGCTCGTCCTTTTGTTTTGCAGCTGCTTCACCCAGAAAGCCTTCCTCAGGTTAGCCAGAGAGCTCCTCCTCCGTGCCGATGATACACGTCTCCTGCTAATTTAACAGGAGAAAAGCTTTTTCTGTGGATTATTTTCACCTTTTGGACTGAATATCTTTGCTGCAGTGGATCTTCTGGACCTTCTGTCGGTGTTGTGTTGAAGTCTGGTTCCCATCGATCTGTGCTTCCCCTCTGACCGTCACCCAGCCGACCCCTCGCGCTGCCCGGGCGGTGAACGGCGTCACAGGAAACAGTTCTGTGAGGAGGGAGCGTTACTCAGCACAACACTTCCTGAAAATACAATGAATACATTCCACTGATAATCTACTTTAACCAACCCAGAGAGGACAGAAGAAATATTGCTTTTCTTTTTTCCGACCGTCTGAATTATTTAACTGACTGTATGATTTATTTATGTATTCCATTAAACTTTGGAGTAGCCGCGCTGGCGTTTATTGGCATATAGATTGCATTGCTGCACCTTCGAGCTCTTTGGTGGAAAGACACCTTCGTCATTAGTTGTTTGTCTCTCGCCGTGGTCCCTGAAGAGCAAACCCGCTTCGCCCAGCGTGTGTCCGGAGGTGCTGCTGGGAAATCCTCTTCCTGCATTATCACGCTGTTCTGCAGCTGCCTGACTCAACATAATATCCACACGACTTGCTGCACATTTAAAATGCTTGAGTCAAGATACGCAGCAGCCCTGCAAGCTGTTTCCCACCTGCTCTTATTTTGGAGGTGATTCTCTCCTGCCTACCTCCATGAGTGTATTCCAGTCAGACTTGTATTTGTTATATATATAATTACACATATCTCAGATGTAGACGGGGAGAGCAGATGGCAGCCTTTGTGGCAGACGTGACAGCGTTACCTGCTTTAACTTGTCACTTGAAAAGCTTCTACTGTACCTCCACAGGCAATACAATGAGTTTAATAATGGAAAAGACTGATTTTATACTTCAGATTCACCAAGTCAAAAAAACGGTTCTTTGTCGTTCACAGTCTTAATACTGTGGTTTTTCTCTGCACGCAGAGTTCAGCGAGTCGTCCTGATCAAACAGCGACATACAGTTCATCGTTTTCTGATCTGCGGTCAGTTTTCAAACCTCAGGTGGAGAAACGCGTCTGTTCATGACGTCCGCACGGTTAAGCTTCGGCTGGGTTTAGGCACAAAGGTTTGGGTCACAATGACAGCTTTGCTAAGGTCAGGGGACCTAATGATGAAGACCATGGGCTTCATGGTTAAAGGAGCCCGTGCTGACTGTCCTTTGGAAACGCTCTGGGACAAACTGACAGCAGCCATCATCACAAAAGCTATAGAGGCTTGAACATATGAACATTTTCCTTGAGAGGACTCTGTAGATGTCTGCAGACTGCAGCTGAAAAGCAGACTCAGCATGAACGAACCAGCGCTGAAGGTGACAGCGATGAGACAATATGAGGCCGTGCAGATCCTTTATGAGGAGACGGCCGTGAAACAAAAATCACAGACTCAATACGAACCTCTGACATCAGGAAGAAGACTCCAAAGTGCCAATGAGAGCACTGAAAGCTGTCGTTTGTTCCAGCTGCTGAACTTTAATGCTGCAGAGCAGTTTGCAATGAATACAAGCACCTTAGTTCTTAGTTGTAAATGTCATGTGTCCTGAGTCGGACTGTACTCCGAGACAAAGTTTACTCTGCTCCATGATTTCCGGCTGCAGCTCGTCATGTTACGATACCACAGAAGAAGCCCCATTCTTAATGAAGGCAGGTGTCATTTCAGGTGTTTTAACCTGTCAGAAACATAACTGGCAGTTCAGCTAAGTGACGGCGGTGAAATTCCCCGGATGAAGCTCTCCAGGTGAAGCAGCTGTTCCCGACACGGGAACAATGCAGCCTCGTTTCCTCCTGCGAAGCTCCCATCGATGACACTGGTTCAGCGGATCAAAAGCATTCAGATGTCCTGTTGCTGCTGAGATCCAGAACCAGAAAAACACATCTGTTGAAAGATTAAAGCCTCAGATGTTGTGGAGACGTCATTTTTCCCAGATTTTCTCAACTTCTGCAAGAAGAGAACAACTGTTCTGATAAAGGATGGAAAAAATGGCCAAAGCCACGATATAAAGACGCTTTGAAGACGTCCCCTTCTCACAGGACGTTCAGAGACGGAGACACGTAACGCTTAAAGGAGACGCTAATGAGTGTTGATGCGATAGAGGACAGAAGGATGCTGCAGTGCAACCCACCCCCCCCACACCCTGGAAAAGGCTCTCAGCCTTTGTCCCCCCCATCACTCCGTCTTTCCTCCCTCAAAGATGACTGATCCCAAACCACAGCTGCCGCCAAGTGATGTCATAATGTCTCTAACTTTGACTGTCACGACTGGACGCCAAAAACCCTAAACCTAATTCTAGTCTTAACCATCAAACCCGTCTTAGAAGGCCTGTCCTAAAGTGAAGACAAAATGTCCTCACTTTCCAAAAATGTCCTCACTCCCAAGGTCTTCAACTCAAATTGGTCCTCACAGAGATGGCTATGCAAGTACACACACACAGTCGGTTTCCCACCACTTCAGAGGACATTACATAGACTTACATTCATTTCCTGAAGGCTCACACTAACCCTTACCTTAACCTTAACCTTAACCTTAACCTTAACCTTAACCTTAACCCTTACTGTTACGTTTATCCGTATTATTAACCTTAACCCAAGTCCTCCGGTGCTTTGTCCCCACAAAGCGACTGTGTGGACAGATTTATGTCCCCACAGCATGACTAACACGTGTCCACACACAAACACACACACACACACACACACACACACACACACACACAGCCCCACTCATGGATCACCTGGCTCGACTCACACAGGTAAAGGCTTGTAGCGCCACCAAACACACGTCAGCACACACGACTTGAGCAGGTAGGCAGAAAACACGGTGGCAGCACACACACACACACACACACACACACACACACACACACACACACACACACACACACACACACACACAAAGCATCCACCCACCACTCGAGCGATCTTGACTCTTTATACTACACCAGCTCCCTCTCTCTCCATCCAGCCATGGCTCCCACATGACCCTCCATTTTCCTCATCATTAGCGGCGCCAACCAGCAGCCGCGTTCCCTCCTTCCCCTCCCGCCTCCCTCGCCGCTCCTCTGTTTACTTCTCCATTTCTTTATTTGAATCCGCCACAATGCCTCCCCTCTGTCTCCTCTGTGCGAAGAGGAGGCAGAGGAGTGAGGCACACCTGCTTTACATGTTAATTTGTAGGAAATGATATGTAAAGTGATGCACCTGCTTTATGTAACTGCCCTGTAGGAGATGAGTGGAGGACGTTTGGCATCCTGACAGCGAAGCCTGGTTTGATGAGGCCAAGTCATTAGTGGGGTTACGCTGATATGAGCGGTGTGATGTTAACTGTCAGAGACATTTCCAGCTGCACTGCTGGATGTATATATAGTCACCTGCACATGTCGACCTAACAGCAGTGAGGTGGGAGCGTCATGCAGCATGAACTCAGAAAAAATGGCCGCCGTCTGCAGCTCTGCGATGCTCATCAGCCCGTTTTAGCTCTTTGCTTTGGTTTTTCCAGCCGGCAGACTTTGTTCTCAGGAACCTCGTTTACAGGCTGCTGCTGTCAGCGAAAAGACACAACCTGGCCAGTCACAGCAGGCGTTCGAGGTTAGCAGCCAGCAGCTAAACAGCCTCTTATTGTCCTCACAAGCTGAAGAGAAAACTGGACTTTTATAGTCAGAAATAAGACAAAAATGAATCCCAGCGGTGCCTCCTTTCTGTCACCTGTTTGGTCTCCTGAACCCAGGTCACTCCAGTCGTTTAGACTGGACTTAAAGTTAGATCGGCTTTGGAAAAGGAGCAAGGTGACGTGGTTTGAGGAGCAGGATGTTTGCATTGGGAGGAAGGTGGTTGCATTTGTATTGATTTTGTTTGAAGTCATTAACTTGAACTGTCCTCAAAGTGCGCTCATGGTGAGTTCATCGGACTTAAATCTGAGCGTAAATTAAATCTGGTTTCATCTCTTTAATACAAGTTTAGCTCCAGTAAAATGGATCCTGATCCTGGGTTAACGTTTCCTCTGAGCAGCAGAGCCCATGAAAATTTAACAATACAAATAAGTTTCATTTCATCACAAATGTGAAGTTGAGCTGGAAGTGCAGCTAATTTCTGTGAAGTGTGGCAGCATCAGGAGGCTTCAGAGCTGCAGTTGTTCCCTCTCTGTTTCAGACAGCATGCACTCTTCATGCTAAGTGGCTTCTGAGAGCATGTAAATGAATCTCAGACGCGGCTGACGCAGCATCAGCTCGGATTTCATGGAAAATATAACACACTTAATAACATCGTGTTGTGGCTGCAGACGAGAGCATCGTCATCGTCGTCGTCGTCGTCGTCATCATCGTCATCATCGTTGTTTTTATTAGTATTTCAGGGAAAAGAAACTGATCATGTGGCACTTTTTTCTGTCATTAAACAAAATACTCAAAGATTAGAATTAAATAGCATCAAACAAGAAATAGGATGAAGCAGAAAAGCACATTTTTGACCGGAGGCGTCTTTAAACAGCCAGTGGAAAGCCTCCTTCACTGCTCCACTGCAGGCCTCGGCTCAGCGAGGGTTTGGAGGACATTCAGGGTCTCCAGAGGATTTTTCCTTCTGGTTTTGGGGACTCTGACCTTTTGTCTTAAAGGACCATCAGTTCCAAACTTCTCTTTTATTGACACACTTTCATGACAGGGTGTCTGTGAAGTTTTTCATGGATCCCAGAGGATGAATCTCAGTCTTTGGTGACCCCTGACCTTTTGATCTAGTGCTGCTGGAGCACAGTCATGCTCCCCAGGTGAAGCTTAACCTGTTTCCAGGCCTCTGCATCACCACCCACACCTCCAGCGTTTTAGTCTCTGATGGTTGTTTCCCAAAGATTAACAACAAAAGCAGCTACAACTACAGAGAACAGTGAGAAAAGTGACGCAGCTTCATGTGTTATTTCCAGCTCTTCATCGAGATGCTTCTTGTTTGTTTTATTAAAACATGCGATCTTAGCTCCTACGCTGACCGGTAATGACTGTGGCCGGTGAGTCGGTCACACTTCTGACTGACTCGTGGAAAACACACTGAAACTGTGTCAGTGTGACTGCTGCGTGAGGCCAACCCTTCGATCTCAGTCTTTGGGCTGCTTCCTCTTCGTCATCGTCAGGACGAACTATAGATTTTCTGAACCCTGATTTGTTGTTTGGATGCAGCAGTTTTGTCTTGCTGGTTGCAGCGACCATCGCAGCCTTTAGGGGGCGCCGTCAAGGCGCTCACTGGAGCTTTGACGTCACCTCATGGCGTGTGTGCTGAATTCCACTGAACATCCTTTTAGCAACATGTTCAGACGACTCTCTGACATCCGTTTGGTGGCAGATGCTGCATATTCATCAGTGATTACTCCATAATTGGCTAATTTTCCCAAAGACTCTGATTTCCATTCTAGCAACGCTGGACTAAACTGACGTACATGTTTGACTTCAGGCGCTGCAGCTTTCCTTGTCTAATGAGATCATTTCCATGAAGCAGCAATGCCTGCAATAAATGTTTGCATTTAACTAAAGCTTTTAGAAACCTGCATCTCTGGATGAGACAGTCACGCATGCAGCACGAGGACGGAGGACAGAACAGAATGCAAACCAACAGAACATCAATAAATGGCAGCGCGTCTTTTTTACTTTATTTGACATTATTATGAGCAAACCCCAGCGCAGCAGCACGCTCACAGCTGTAAAATCTTCCCTTGAGATGTTTTTTTATTTACTGGCATTGTTGAAATTTGCTTCTGCGCTCATTACGCTCGGCAATGAGATAAAGCCGTTTTGTGCAGCAGTGGTAGCACAAAAGCCACTTACATGCTCAGTGCAAGCATGTAACACCCTGTAAAGCTCTTCACACCCCAGTCTTACATAATGTGTCACAAATCCACTGTTCCACCGAGCATCAGTGGGAGAGGTGCAGAGTGTGTGTGAGTGTGTGTGTGTGTGAGTGTGTGTGTGCTGGGGTCACTGGATGAGGCTGCAGAGCGATGGAGTGTCATTGCTGACAGTTGGAGTAATGCAGATTATTTGATGGCGACGTGCTCAGACTGAAGCAGCTCAGCGTCCGTCAGCCGTGAGGACGATCAGTGATCACTTTGTTGACGGTGCACAAACCTCCAGCTCGTCCCAAACTTTGCGTTTGTGTAGAAAATGTGTGAAATTGTCTCATAGTTTTTCAGGATGTTAAGTCTTTCTTCGTGGCAGAGTGAATATGATAGTTTTATATATATCTGCCATAACGGTGACCCGTCTGGATCTCCGAGCTCTGCGTGTTTCTCTGACACTTTAAAGAAAGGCAATTTATTAGCAATTCACTCAGATGCATTATCTCACATTTGAATGAGTCTCAGAGGGTTTTCTGCTTTAGCTTTGGTCTATTATGGATCACATGGTTGAATAATGTAACGTGAGGCTGGAGAGGAGGATCAGGAGGGCTGAGAGAGAGTCTTTATTTCAGATTTACAGCAGCAAACATGGGCGGATTTTAGTCTTCACTGATTGATATTCACACAGCTTATGTAAGAAAAGGACTCTGAAGGTGCTCTACATGTTGTATTAGTCATAGACAAGAAGCCGTTTGTTGTTTTGCTCTCAATTAGTCCCAGTTTGTTTCTGTCAGAGGGTTTCAGCTTCATGCTGCAGGTCTGCTCACGACTGCACATCACAAATAATCAGAAAATAGTTGCTGCATAAGAAAAATCTTCATAAAGCTGAAATTCCTCTTCTTCATAATTGTATGACATAACGGTTCATTGGTGTATCTGTAACTGGTGAAACTGGTGTTTCAGTTGGCGCTGACAATGCATTGAAACACGTCACAGCACATAGAACAAAGCCTTTAGCTCTGAAGGCCTGCCGGTGTGCAGACATCGTCACCTCGGCCGCGGCCTCGTTGCTGCTGGAATTAATTTGCTCCACTCAGGATTATGAATTTGAAAAACTGCAGCTGTTTATTTTCAGCTAATGACAAAATGCTAAACAGCGGTCGTATTATGCATTGTAATGTGCCACCCACCAGCGCTCCATAAAGCCGCTCACTGCTCAGTAAAACTCATAAACACATTAAAAGGTACACAAAACATCAATAATAGCACAATAGAAATGTGCAGTTACTGCGCAGAAAGTGTAAATCCTCTACTGTAGAGGCTGCTCAGGCCTGCGATGGAGAGCAGATAAAACGCTGCGCTGACCTCCTCAGCGCTGAATTATCGTGAGCGTCCTGCGCCACAGACGGCAGCGTCTTTCATTTCCTCGTTACAGCGGCACATAAAACACCATTTCTCCTCAAAACGACACTCCAGCGCGCTCGAACGTCGTCGTGCGTCACGCCCTTGACCCGTGAGGTCGCCTGTGATGCTCCTGCTGTACGTTCACAGACGTCACTGAAGGCAGCGGTCCGCTGAGACACCAGAGACTGACTGTGGAGTCCCATCGCTGAAGCGACCAATGGGATCATCTCCTGCAGACTCTGTGTGGTGTCTTTGAGCTTCCCTCTGAGCAGTCGTTGTTCGCACACAGATTAACTGAACTGCCTCCTTCAGATCCTCACCAAGAGGATTCCACTGTTTGAAGTGGTCAGGCCATACAAGCATCCTGACCTTTTCTGGGCGCCTCGAGCTGTCGGTCGCTGCTCTAACCCGGCATTCACACAGCAGACGGCCGCTGAAGGCTCGTCCTCCTCTCAAAGACTCTGCCTGAAACGTGGCTCCAGATGCAGCTCTGCTCTCGTCTGATGCATCAGACACATTCTGAAAAGCAAAGTCAGAGGTTTCCACTTCGGTCTCCTCGTGATTTAAAGGACGGTTCTGGTTTATCCTGACGTGGATCTGACCATCGCTTCTTCTAATCTCTGTGTAAATGCTGAGAACGTGGACGAGACAGAAAACAGGATGTGAAACCGCCTTAATTAACCGTGAACCCAAAAGTTAGCGCGTCCAAAATGTCGTTAAACAGTCCCACATCAACCGGAGGTCAAAGCAACGGTTTGAACAGAAAGTCTGATCACATGACTGAAATCAGGTTCACACCTGGAGGTCAGGTGCGCAGGCTGTCGAGGATCTGTCGGCAGAAATGAAACATGATACTAAGCGTGTTTTCATCGGTGTGTGATGGACATGTGGTGGTTTCAGAACCTCAGTGAGCTTCATGTCCGTGGAGGCAGCAGGTCCTCTTCCTCTGCACGCTTGGAAGTGGACCGCGAGCCGAGGGGACTCAGCTGGTTGTCATCTGCAACCTCACCACCAGATGTCACTAAACTGCACATACACTCCTGCAATTCAGTCCTTTTCATGCAGCAGCATTTCTCAACAAATGGCATTGCCAGTTTTTTTTTCTTTTTTATAAAAAATATAGTATTTTTATGGCAAATCTGGCACTCAGAGAAAAGAAACAACGACCCATCCTGCTCACTTCTCTCATCAAAGATAACAGAAATCTGGTTTTCTGTTTACAGCTGATCTCATTAAAGATGGATCCTCGGACACTTTAAGCCTCAGCTCCATAAGCGTCTCTCCAGGTGTCCACAGGTGCGCTTAAAGCACTGCTCCATCACTCAGAGCTCCTGAACGAATGCTGTTTGTGATGTTTACAGTGCTCAGAGTCAATGGAAAGGCTTCAATTTATGCTCTCTGAGAATTTCCACCTAGAATAACTGTAAACTTAAATGTTAGCAGAGAGAAGAAGCTGCTCAGACAACATCTCCGTCCTCTGGATAACAGCTGTGTTCCCATGTCTCGGTAAATTTAAGGCAGCACATTTGATGCTAATGCACAGCCCAGATTGAATCGTTCCCACAGCGCGTGCATCATTTGCAGCCCACAGCAGCTGAACTGCCAGCGGTGCATGTGAGGCCGGCCAACATCGCAAGACTTACTCAGTGTCTTGATCCATTTTTGGCACCTGTTCGCTTCAAATCGATAGAAATGTGAAGTAAATTGGTTCATTGTTGACAGCTGAAGTTTCCTGGATCATTACTCAGACTGGAGTTCTTCAGAATACTCTCCCATCTCATGACCTTCACACCGGATGTGGTTGAAAGCCCTCGGGAACTTTATTATTAATATGTCTCTTTCTCACTTTGCACACTTCTATAAGAGCGTCTTTGGTTTATCAGATGTTTTTTGTAGTTTGATTCAGTAACAAAGGCACAGCTGCCACATCAGGACACGTCACCGTCTCCTAAAAGTGACTTTACGATTTAAGATTCATTTGCTGCAGGATTAGTTTTCATCAAGACTTTCTTTCATGAATTATCTGCAAAATGATTCCTGCTGGTGTCTTTTATTGATGATCATGGCAGCGAACGTTAACGTTTTCATAGGAGAGTTTCTGCTGCTCACAGCAGCTGCTGAAGCTGAGGGAGAGACGATGGTCCCGTTACAAAGTTCAGAAGTCAGCACCGACCTTAACGATGGGGGTGTCTCAAAACCCGAATCAGCACTTTGTACACCCACAATCCACCTGAGCACCTGTCAGACTGCACATTAGCTAAACTGCACCAACACTGGCTGCACAGACGGGTGGTGGCCGTATGAAGATGAAGGTTTGAGTGATAATTTTCATTTTTAGATCTTCACACGTGTAGACGCCGCACACCTTGAAGGTCTTCCTCACACTGCACACACGCTGCATCGTGCAGCTCGTAGCCTTTAAGATGGTAAAGAACGCCCTGCGAGGTATAACAGGAGGGAAATGGCTGCACTCGTTCAGAAAGATTATTGAGAAATTAACTCGTTGCGGTCAACACAGAGACGCACAATCAGACATACAATCTGTGAAAACATGCAATCAGACGAGAGTGAGTGCAATCAGACACAAACACCGCCGCTCTGCTCGCCCACGCACACACCACAAAGACCCGTCACGTTATCAGCAGGAGCCGACCAACAAAAGGAGAACATGACTGCCGTCTGTGCTCACATGCACTCGCTCCTGGACGCGTCAAAGGGAAGCTGATGTCTCTCCATTGATTGAGGCGATCGTGAGCAGCGCAGAGAGCAGGACGGCGCACACGATGGCTGCATAATTGCAGGAAATATAGCGTACTGTCAGATTACTGTATGTTACATCATGTTTCTGATTGAGACAGGGGATGAATAAATGCATATCTAACAGTAGAGCTGATAAAAAATGCAGTACTACTGCTATTACTGCTAATATCACCACAGGGAGAGCCGGCGAGGGGAGAAAAGACGCACTGACAGACGGATGCTTCGATTAATATTTCATATTTCCAGGAACCTTTTTTATCCTTCAATCCCGTGTGCGAGTGATTTGTTATGTACAAAATACAATGTGCACATAAGACCCAGAGCCGCCTGGTGCCAGCAAGACAGTGGGTTTGATTCCCTGATGGACGGCGGCCTCGCTGTCATGGCGGGCGGCTGTGTGACCTGACTTATGCACGCCTTTCTTATTGAATGGCATGGAAACACGCAGCTGCTCGCTCGGGCTAACGGAGCGTGGACTCTTTCCTCCGCCGCCGTCTTAGTGAGCTTGGGCCTCGGGCTAACTTTGTACGCTGCAGCGCGAGAGTGTCATTGTCTGACAACTTTAATCTGGGATTGGCTGCTTCGACTGTTCGACACGGATGGCCGAAGGCTGAAATCTGGGCCCCCTTCACTGCCATGGGCCAAATATGGAAGTGGCCAGAGAAAAAGTTGGAAATGACGGCAGATAGAAGGCACACTGAAGGCTGACAGCATCACGCTGCGCATCTTTCATGTTATGTTGTAGAAATAATGAGCAAGCAAGGAAAATATTTCCATATTTTTGGTCTCGGTTTGCTTATTTGAAGAAGAATGAAAGTAGAAGTGTTATATAATGTTTAACTGGACAGCGTTGGCACAGGACCCATTTATTGCTCATTTGTTAGTCTGAATTATATGTTAAACATTTCTCAAACCGGTTTCTGACTGATTTGTGGCTGCTGCTGTTCTGCTTTGAATCCTTTTGATTCTGCTGAACCTCTGGATGCTGCTGCAGGAAAGATGTGCAGTAACCAGCCTTATTAAGCACACTTTCATTTTTGTTGATGCTCTGCACTCTCAGCGGTGCGTTCAGGTGTCTGATGTGTTGACTGACGTTGGCTGGATGTGACGGACTCTTCCTCCTGACTTCTCCACCTTTGGCTCCGTCTGCTGTCGGGCGGAGGACACACGGACGCTGATGCTGCCTCTGTGTTTGTATGTGAATGCACACGATCATTTGTGCTGGAAAGAGTCCAATTAATTGATAGATTTAAACATTTGGAGGAAGTGCATTAAGTGCAGCTCAGACTGGTAATTATATATTACTCCCAGCGTCTCTGATGTTCCATTAGCATAATGTCTGATTCAGTTTTGAAGTGATCTGCGGCTGTTGTCATGCGCTGCTGCAGGACTGTCAGCAGTTGCTGAATGTTTCCCGCTAAAAGCTTCAGTGTGAGTGTTTTGTTTGAGGGAAGCGTATTGTTAGCCGTGTCCTGCTGCCCCTTGGCTGGCAGACTTGATGCTCCGCACATATCGATGAGCTGTCTCCTCTAAGCAGCCGTCACAGGTATGAAGCGGCGCACGGCGCAGGCGGCCATCTGCATTTAAAAACATCGACACAGAGCTTCGCTTTGTGCCGCGCGGAGGGACGCAGGCGACGTTTGTTTGTCACATTCGTGTTTCTGGCGTTCATGAAATATTTATTTTGTTAACACGAGGAAGTGAACGTGGCTTTGACAGGAAGTCACGTCGACTTGATGTTACTGTAATGGATTCCACAGCCAAAGGATCAAGAACGCGCTCAGTGATTTTAATAAGGTGGAAATGAGCTGTGATGCGCTGGTTCTCAGAAAGGTGAGTGTGATCAGTGAAGGCGAAGAGGAGGCAGCCACAGGTCACAGGCGACAGGCAGCAGGTTGTACCATGAAAGCTTGTCCAACAATAAACTGCTCTCATTACAAGCTTTGGCCTTTGTTTTTTCCCTTTGCCCCCTGATTGGCCCCCTGGCACAGCCCCCCCCTCCAGACTTTCATGCCAAAAATACCGTTTGAAAGTTGGAAAAGCTCCACGTTGCGGCTTTTAACGGCCTTTGCCCACCAACATGTCAGAAGTGCTTTTCCTGCAGCGCCTCTGACAGCGTCCTCGGTGGCCGCCGCACACGGTTGTTGTTGGCCATTAATTAGTGTAAACCCCCCCCCCCCGCTCCACATACCATCTTCCAGCGTGTCAGAGTTGTTTATTTAGCACAACAGGAACAATTAAGCCGTTGACAAGGCGAGCACCGTTTGAAGTCCTCCCTGCTACCTCCACCGGCTGAGACACCACTTCGCAGACACCTTGCAGCACCCTGCTGCTGCCTTGTAACCTTCAGCGGATGCCTTGAAATGCATTTTGTAGTGTGTTAGCGTATTATCATAACCAGATGCCCACCCCGCCGCCCACTCCTGCACGTGTTGGAAAATGAGCTCAGTCCTGAATATTAAAGACGGCGAGGTTCATTTATTTGGGGCTGTGTTGGGGCCACCGAGGGACGCTGATCTGAATCTGGTTTGTTAAGCTGTCTATCCTTATCTGTCAGCATCAGAGGATGCAGTTCCTCTCTTCCCACCTCATCCTCCTCGTCTCCTAAATGGCAGGGGTATTTAGAGGTGCTTGACAACTGAGGCATGCAAATGAGCAGTTGATGTTTCCTGCTTTCTTTTAGCTTCTTTTGCTCCTCACACTCCTCCCCACCCCTGAGTTGGCCCTTTTAGCCTCTCTGAGATGTTGCTTGTGATGCTATTTTCATCAGCATGTAGGAGGAAAGTGTGAGGGGGAATTACAAAGACTTCATCCATAAGTTTTCTCTCAAACTCAATTGAAAGGTTTGGCAAAGCGGCAGCCTCTTCATCTGATCTGAGGTGTAGCATCAGCGGTCCACGCTTCGTCTCGGCGTGACGGAGGGGCAGAGCAACACATGACAACATACAAGCATGACAGAAGTCATCCAGCCTCGTGTTGTTTATCATAGCCGTCATATTGTTGGGGGGGGCTGCCTGTGTGATGTGATCCTTTTCTAAATTAAAACTACTCGGCTGAGTCGGTTGATTCGGCTGGCCTGGCAGACCAGGACCAGGTCTTCAGCGCCCGTCTCTGACTCCACAGTACCAGGCTGAAATTCAGCTGATTGGACGTACGTGGGTGGAACATCGGCAGCACAACGTTTACAACACACCTGCTCCCTGAAGTCCCTCCCGTCTGATTACTGGTCACGAAAAGCACAAGCAGCTGCTCGCTTTGATTGGCTCAACATGCGGTCTGACATGTGTCACGGCGGCCGCCATCGCCTGGAAACACATCAATGTCTCGATGTCTGATCCTGCCATCAGGGAGCATTTGTAGGCTCATCAGAGCTCCGCTCGTGCTGCTTCCTGTGATTTGACGTTTGTGATTGGCTGAATTTCTGAGGTGGAGCTGCTGATTTCAGTCTAATGTGTTCTACGTCATCCTTCCTCCGCTAACGTTTCATATAGAGTCAGCTGATTTCCTAAATGTTTCTGTTTGGCGGCCTGCTTGTGTTTGTCAGTGCAGCCTGTAGCGTGTGTGTGTGTGTGTGTGTGTGTGTGTGTGTGTGTGTGTGTGTGTGTGTGTGTGTGTGTTGCAGTGTAAAAGTACTGCGCTGGGCACTGGGAGCTGCCGAGCGTTGGTTTTGTGGCGATCATTTAAAATAAACCAAAGCTGCTGAAAACCATCAGAGCACCGTCTGAGGGGTTATTGGTGCACTTCTTCAAACCGAGGCAGCGCAGAGCTGCAAACACGCCGTTCTTCAGGCTCAGATGTCGTCTGTGTTTGTGCGGCGGCTGATGACCGGCGGCGTGGGGCCTGATTTTTCTCACCCGCAGGCTCGTCGAGCTCTTTCTCCGGTCACTCAGGTCCGTTCAGGGTCCGCCACCTGCTGCGCTCATTAAATGTTCATTTCCACCAAAACACTCGAGAAAGGACAATTAGAGGCTTTTGTTCTTCACATTGTGGATTGAAAGTAGAAAATAAATCTTTTGCTTTGTCAGTTTGAGGAGCCCTGATTGGTTAGTGTTGGCTAACATGGAGGCTGATGGAGAATCTGTACTGGGAAGGCTCTCACGCTGCTTCATTAACACACGTCCTTTCCTTTGGTTTCCTTTGCTTTTCTGCGTCCACCGACGCGCTAACGTTTGTCTTCTGGTCTCCGTCCCGTCCAGTGGTGAGTCAGAACCTGGTGACAGACAATGTGTCGGTGGTGGAGGGCGAGATGGCGATCATCAGCTGTCGGGTGAAGAACAACGACGACTCCGTCATCCAGCTGCTCAACCCCAACAGACAGACCATTTACTTCAGAGACATGAGACGTGAGTATGCCAGCAGCCCGCCGTCTGCCGCTCAGGTGTGTCTGTGTGCAGGTTAGCCTGCTTCCTCAGGTAACTTCATTCATTCGGTTTGGCATCACTGAAGCAGACATTCATGAAGCAGCATTAAGAGTCTGAATCAGAAGGAGATCCCAGCATGAACCGAACAGGCTGATCTGTTTGTTTGTTTGTTTGTTTGTTTGTTTGTTTGTTTGTTTGTTTGTTTGTTTGTTTGTTTGAACTCAGGCTCCGTGTTTGTTCCACAACAAAGATGTAACGTCATTAAAATGTAGCCAGTTTAGGTTTAATTAGCTATCTGACGTCCAGCTAAGCTTCTTGAAATGTTGCCTAAACAGCATCATAACAAACAAGGTTTTCCTGTTCCTCCATGTTGTTGACGTGGCGTGAGTGTAGCATCATGGGACATACGAGGGTCTGAGTGCGTCCTGACAACAGCTGACGCTTCTGAAACAATCAAATGTTCATATTAACATAACTGTCAAAAAGATAAAACAGTCTCAGTCTTCAAAGACCTCAAATCGACTTGAAGTGTGCAGAGTTATTCAACCTGATCCCAGAAACTCACCTGGAAACTGGGAAAGATGTGCAAAACACCTGTTTGGATCCTTCCACAGGTGAACAGGCTCACTGGGAACAGGTGAGAGGATCATGATTGGGTATGAAAGGCTCAGTCGCTCACAGAGGATGGAGGAGGTTCACCTCTGTGTGAACACATGAAGGATGAAGGACATGAACACATGGACTCAGACTCTTCGTCACCGCTGTTTGTCAATGATTGACTCTGGTTTTCTTACATTGAGTCACAGCGTCTCTGGATTCAGGGTTTTACTCTCACTGAACATCCAGATCACCTTCCTGCAGCTGATTCAAAGTACACTTGGAGCAGTTTAGGACGAGCTCGTCCATGAAAGACGAAAAACGATGTCCGGTCATGTGTTTAATTACAGTCTGAAGCAGTTTGATGTGATCAGACGACCTGGACATCAGTCCCAATCACGCTTTTATTTACGTCAGTTTCTCGCCTTCATTTTGCAAGCAGTTGTAAAATTAGGTGGACGTTCGACATACTGGATGATTTGTGTCTGCTGAATACTGTCCAACCAGAGGTGGAGGACGAGGCTGAGGAAAGACAACAGACGTGAAACGTGTATCTGAAGCAAAGCCGCAGTGAAGCTGTATAACATTAATTAACATCCTCTTACGTTGCTTCACTTCCAGAGCTGCATTAAGTTTGACCCATATGTCTGCAGCAGGATTAAACAGAGCGAGGTTAATACAATCCAGCAAACACGCTCAGCTGTCAGCGCGTCGGCTCCAATAAAAGCAGCTCATATCCTCAACATTTAATGACCTGTTGTGTTTATCCCTATCCTGCCCAGTTATCGTGTCACAGCTCTAATTAGCTGCGTTCAGCTGGACTTTCACTGTTCTCTGCCGGGTTTCGGTTTCTTTAATTATGTTCTTTAAGCCCCTGATGTGTACAGTGTTGACTTGTGTATAACATACGGTCGACCTCTGTGAGCGTACAGCGGCTCACAGTGCACAGGGAACACATGCTCACTGACTCGTTAACTTTCCGACTCCTAAAGGTTATGTTCGAGTACGTTATATGAGGAAACCGTGATAGAAACAGATTTAATGAGAAAATATTCTCATCAGTGTATTTCATTTGTTCATTACCTACATCGTCCACTTCTGCCAACTGCAGCGTGATTAAAGCAAAAGTTTCCGATCTCAAGCCACTTCCTGAGTGAATACGAGCGAAGAATACGCAGCCGGGACTTCACAGCGGCTAGCTTAGCATAAAGCTGGCGAACGTAACGTGAACTTTCAGATCCCTGCTCTTTGCTCTGCACACACGCCTGATGGTGAACGTGTCGCGATGTTTGCTGGCTGCTGTGCACAAACAGGCTGAACCCCCGGAGACGTCCTGGTCCCCTGTGAGCTGAGTGTCCGGCGCCCCCCCAGGCTCACCCGCCCTCCTTCGTCATGTCCAAACGCACCGTCCACATGCAGAAGTCAGTCCAGAGCAGCTGTGGAAGCCAAGAAGAAGAAAGACTGAGAGTCAGCTGATCCTCTCTGACAGAAACTCGGCTGGAAACACTTTCAGCTTCGTGGATTTTTGGGAATATCTGCTGATTCTGAATCTGAAGACGGGGAAGTGGTGGAATCTTCCAGAAACACTTCCTGGGCTCGGGAAGGCTTCGTGACACCGTCGTTAAACGCAGTTCGTTTGCTGATGGTTGCGTTTTGTTCTTGCTGCTTCGCTCAGACTCAGCCTCTGTGGATTCGGGTTGAGCTACACCGAGGCCACGCAGGCGGGAAGCTCTCCAGCGTCTTCTAAGAGCTCGTGTTTATCTGCTGTGTGCCGAGCCACCGCGAGCAGACTCCCACAAGCTGGCTGTCAAGGGCAAGGTGTTCTTCTTTGACAGGGGGGGAGGTGGCTCCTTGATCTGCCTGATCCCTCCCAGGCATCTCCACTGCAGCTGCACTGCTTCATTATGACATGAACTCCACCAGGCAGCCTCCAAACAGCATCAGCCCCTTCAAAATATCACATCTGCCATCTCCATCTGAGTCCGGGTGGTGGAGTATGTGCGTGAGCGTGGGGTGGAGAGCAGGGGGTGGGGGGGGGGGCCGCTTTGAGAACGTCTGCAGTCACAAACAGAGGAACTATTGATCAGCCTACTGTTCCGCTTCATGTCCACCCAGAGTCACTACGAGGCTTTCTGTGACTCATCCTATCGACTTCGCTTGGTTTTAACATCCATGAGCTTCAGGAGATGGATGCACTGCACTGAATTTTATCTTCTAACACAGAAGCACCATAGTCAAAGCAGCAGAGCCTGTGACATCCTCATCTTTCAGGAGTTTGCCATAATGCAGATACAGGCTGATGTCGTTAAGGCCTCCTGCTAAACAGCTGCATCCTTCCACTGGGGTGCAGTTTGTTGCTGTGCATCTTGGGATTGTAGTCCTTTCCCCATGGACGTAGTCCTGTCGTCCCAAAGATGAGTTAACCCCCGATGACCCACCAGAGGAAGGAGGAAGGACGCAGCTGCAGCCACAGGCCGATCACTCCCAGTGATGAACATGTGTGTAAAGTGGTTGAAACGCTCCTTTAAGGTCACCTGTTTAACCTGGAAGGTCGGAGGTCAAACTGCTGTACGCTCCTTTGTTTTACTTCACTTCTCTTATCAATTAGTTTTGGAAAATTGCACAAACATTGTTCTGGGGAGGAAAGATTCCTCACTGTTAATAACCGAAGGGCTTCGTAATTTAAAATAATGTTTAAAATTCTCTCTCTTCTTCGGCTGCTCGTGTCTGGATATGATTTATCCTGATCCACCCAGACGCAGGCTGTGGAGGACGTGTTACGTCACAGGGGTCAAACTGATGAGCAGAGATGCAGAAGCCTTCGTTAACACAGCAGCTTTAACTGCAGACTGAGGACAGATCTGTCTCTGGCTGAAGTAGCACTTTGGACTTCCTTATCCTCCGCGGACACAAACCTCTGATATCACTCACTGAAGCAGAGTGTCTTTGTCTTTGAGGACACACCTACATGGTGACTTGTACAAAGAGCACTCACACACTGGCACTGCCCTTGTTCTGCTGTGGGGGGGTGTGTGGGGGGGGGTGATCCGTCTGCTGAAGGCCGGCGAGGTTCAGGGTAAAAGGCTGCATGTGGAAACGGCTTAATGAGGCAGCTTGGAGGGGAAGAAAACCTATTAAAACATTTCCGCATGAGGAACTCGATTGGATGCATTTCTCAAAAATTTGAGTCATGATGGGCCAAACGGTTTGAAAGATGAAGAGGGCTGAGGTTCACTGGTGGTTTGTTATATAATCAGGACCAGTGTTGAAGCATGAGCAGGCGGCGCTGTGCTTCACTGGCAGGCCGAAAGTCCGCGTTCGACGCCCGAGCCGAGCCGAGAAACCGCACATCGGCCTCGCCGTCATCGCTCGCACCAGAGCAGAAACCGTGTTTCTGAGGCGGAAAGGATCAGTTCTTGCATGTGACCGGGATCTTTAACAAGAAGTAACTGTTAAATCATCCCCGCACTTGAAAGAGGGCCGCCATGTTAATGTCGAGCAGGAGCAGCAGCAGGGAGTCGGTCCTGAACGGGCTGGCTGAGCTCCAGCACTCATTCATCTCGCCCCTGTCTTTGATTCTCGAGCAGCTCCTCGTGTCCTGAGTCCGTCTGTAAATCTAAGAAACATCTTGTTGGATTTACAGCCTGTTGAATCGCTGCAGGTCAGACGCAGAAGGAAACCGAACCCGATGTTTCACATGCAGAAAGCAGCACACGTGAAAACCAAAGGCCGCTGCTTTGAAGCCACCTGACACACAAGATCAATATTTACACTCAGTTCAGACCCAGTTTGGTTTCCACCAACTCCTGAGGAAGCGTGTAGCTGAGAGGTTTTAACCCTTTAAGATAAGATAAAGGTAAAAGTTGACTGATCCCACGCCAGAGAAATGTGGGTGTTACAGGCAGCGAGAACAAAAGGAGACGAACAGACTGTAAGAAGGACACAGCATCATATATATATATGTACATTTCATACAAAAAGAGGAAAGAAGAGCACTGCTCTGTGAAGAACGGCTCAGTAAACAAAGGAAAATGTTGGTTTGCACATGAGAAATGAAAATGAAAAATACATTATTTTGTACAGGTGCATGGTAGAAAACAGAAAACACAGTAAAAACTCTGTAACAGTGAAGAAGTGATGCTGGAGAAGCTGATGAATGTCGCCGGTTCATGTTAACGTCTGAAGTCTGGCTGAATGGAGCTTTAACGCAGAAGGAACGGCACGATGAAATCACCGGATGTGTGCTGAGACCAAACTGATGAAGGTTTGCATTGCTGTGAGGCTTTTTAAAGGAACATTTCTAATCAAGCAAAGCATAATAAAAATTACCAAAGGTTGTAAACAAGATGAAATTGAATTAGATCAGATTAGATTTAAAACCGTCCCCTCAGGGAACGGCGACAGCGGCAGCAAATAATAATTGGATGCATCTAAAACAATTAGGACACGGGTGAGGATGTTATAAATGGGAAGTATATAAATTTACACAATGGGGAATATCAACATCACGCTTTTAGAAACGTTTCAAGGAAAAAGTTGAGCGGAAAGCTGCAGTGTGCTCTGAGCAAACAGAGTGAGTGATCATGTGACCGAGCTGAAAAGGCGCTCCTGGGATCGTAAAACCGTAACGATGCAGATTATAAATACGAACATGAGCGCAGGCTGTTCTCAGATCAGCCAGTCGAAGAGAGACCGAGCAGCTGCTGGAGCAGAGCTGCAGGCCTGGACTCCACCTCGAGTGAGGAGGAGGAGGTTGGTTGTAAGAATGTAATTACCCCCGCCCCACCCCGTCTCACCCACTCTGACACCCAATAATAAAACTTTGATGCGCTCCTCTCAAAAAGTAGCGGCAGCCACTAATCACAATTGATTGCAGCCACTTAGGCGAGGCGCACTCATCATCTCCTGCTCTCTGTGGATGGGAGTCATCCTCGGCTGGAGCTGCAGGAGAGAAAAAACTATTCAAATGAAATGCAGAGAAAGAACGAGGACGGATGAAGACGGGAAGAAAAAGCAAGATGAATTAAAATCATGCACTCAGCAGAGGTGAAAAAGGGGAGAAGGAGCCATTAGAGGTTGTATTGATCTCAATTTTCGCCACAAGACTCATCCACTCTGATTTTACCTTCGCTGTCAGCCACATTTCAACGGTGAGATCGCAGCAGCTTAATGGATAATAACGCAGCCCGGACTCAGACTCACAACCCGCTTTTCCTATTTTCTCTCCATTTGAACGTAACTCAACAACTTGGAAAACATGAGATGTGCGTGAACGCTGAAAGGGTCAAGAAGGTGCAGAATGTTTATGAAGATGATTCGGGAACAGAAAAGTGACCGTAGTCTGTGGTTAATCAGCAATAAAAGGCCACTGATCGTGAATCAGTGGGCAGTTTTAGTCGCTTTTTCCTCGTTAACGCCGGCAGATATCTGCTACAAGGAGAGCACATGAAGCCTCGATGCCATTTGTCATTTTGTGAAACGCTTCAACGACCCGTGTTTACGAGGTTTTCCTCAAAAGTGACCTCTTTTTAGCAAATTACCACCGTGAGACGTTCTGATTCCCGGCACCTGCGAGGTGGAGTGGCCTCGAGTCAAACACTAAATCTCAGATTGTCTCTGACGAGCAGGCCGGTGCCCTGCATGGCTGCCGGTGTGTGTGTGTGTGTGTGTGTGTGTGTGTGTGTGTGTGTGTGTGTGTGTGTGTGTGTGTGTGTGGGTGAATGAGAGGCTTTGGAAAGCACTCAGTCAGCTCAGGTTGGAAAGTGCTGTTTATCTGTGAGACATGATGCCAGGACATCAGAGTCTCATTCAAACGTTACAGGAAAGACTCAAATTTTACTTAAAACAGCACACACCTTACACACACCTCACACACACCTTACACACACCTCACACACACTGAAAGAATCTGTATACCTGCCGCAAAGCCACACCTTTGTCGAGTATCTGCACTGTAAAATATCAGGGACAAATTCCACCAAAGTTCAGCTAAGCTACCTGTTTGCAGATGACGTCACGTCGCTCTTTTGTCGTGGTGCAAACTGCAGATGGAGGACAGGAAGTGATTTTCACAGGAAAACACTCAAAATGCTCTCAGATCAACCAAACTGAGAAAGCAGGAGGAGCTTTCATCAGGTACCAAAAGGTGAAAAATGCAAGAAATTGACCGAAAAACGGCAGAAAAAATGTCCTGTCTGCGGTCGGGAGGAGTCGAGTCAGATAATGGTGGAAATGGCGTAACGTTAACTGTTGCTTTAAATCTGTGGGGATAGATTTAAGGCAACGCTAATGACTAACGCTAACGTTAAATTAGCATTAACGGTATCGAGACCACTTAATGTAAATAACGTACCTGTCTTGTTTAGAGACGCTCGTCCTCTTTAGTGGCGTTTCATCAGACCTCTGCGAGCGGTTAACCGAGCAACAACCGTCACATAAACGTCAACATTCAGCAGGGCGGCGCTGAACGTTAGCTGCTCGGTGAATCCACAGGACATAAAAGCTACGCAAACCAAACGGCAGTCATCCCGGAGCACTTTGGTACCGAGGTCGTGGACCAACAGCTAACAGGAAAGTTAGCTCAGTAAGACCTGTCCTCCATCATCTGACTGCAAACAGCCCACACGATGCTTCAGCTGTCTGAGATCACGATTATCTTCACATTTTACCAACTGTCAGGACGAATCGCTGCCATCGCTGTTAAGCAGTTTGTGGATGAGATTCTGCTCTGAGGACTCTCGCTTTGGAAGAAGCTGTGCTGAAATCCAAACATCCTGTCAGACGCTCATCCATCCCCATAAATCCACACATTTCGATGCTGATGTTACGCTGTTTGCTGCTTTGTCACTCCGCGTTGAACTTGTTTTCCTCTTCTGGACCTTTTCCTAGTTTTCCTGTTTTGTTCACGCTCCTATAAAAGAAATGCGTGCAGCGCTCAGCACACGCAGCATCAGGCCTCATTAAAGCAGCGTGACAGCGACACGGCTCTCAGTCGCTCCAACGGGAGAGAAAAGTTGGACGTCCTCGTCGTCGGCTTCCTCTCGGTCTCCTTGGCTCTGTACTGTCTTATCACTGCTTTTAAATTAGCTTCATCGCCATCACCTGTAAAAGTGACAGATCAGATAACTCACAGCCTTTCAGAGTTTGGACAGTCTTCTCTTCTAACGACTTGACTATCAATCACCTTTGTCAGACATCTGCGATGTCCTCCTCTCGCTCTCAGATATGATAGAGCAACAGAGGAAGAGGAGGGCAGAAAGAGCGGGAAGCTAAAGGTCGTTTCCTTTTCTTTTTGTGCACAAAGAGCAGTGAATGTGTTTTCTGGTGTGTCCATAAAAGACGTGTCTGCAGTGCGTCCGGCTCGCCGTCTCTTTGCCAGGACTGAGACGTACCACTGTGTGTCAGCCAGGCTGCTCTTCATCGCCTGTCCTTGTGTCTAAGCCCACAGAACTGTTGTCCCAAACCTGGAGCTGAGGGGACGGTGTCCTTGCCACAGCGCCTCGGTGTGTGTTAGGAAGTGTTTATTCATCCAGCTCCTGCTTAGACCACAATGCCTTATTTAAAGTGATGCATACAGTAAGAGGATTAAGAGATCTCTGAGAAACGCTTTGTGAAATGGATTATATCTGATCGGCATGGATTTTGTCAATTTGTTGACACGCCAAATATTTCGTTCAAATATTGATGGATGTTTCCAGCACAGTGCGAGGCGTCTGTTAGCTTTGTGCTGTTTGTAACAAAGACTAAGATGTTTCTCAGATGTGGCAACAGAAGTCGTTCTGAACGCTGACGAAGGCTGCGGAGCTCCAACCGTCACCTCCGGTTAGGCCAGCAAGTCCGCCGCTGTCGGCCAATCAGATCTTTGTAGCCGGGATGAAGGAAGGGGACGTCATGTCTTACGTGGCAAGCATACAACTCGTCCTCATAACAAAACGATGTCTGCGAGAGCCGAGAGTCCCAGAAACAGGCGGACCTCCGTTGCGCTGGAACAGCGTCATGCTGGACCCCACGGTGTCCTGTGTTAAAGTCCCACATTTGTCTGACCCACCCACCCACCCACACACACACAGAGACCCTCCCGCTCTTTGTACTGCGTCACCTGACTTCCTCCTCTGCTCCCGTCATAATTACTCCAGCCACTAGAGGTCGCCACCTAACAATGAATGTAAATATGGGTCACGGTCACCTGCTCGCACGAGATGAGTTCACTCACTGCCGGACAAATAATGACAAGCTTCAGGAGGATTTTTCCTGTTTAAATCAAAGTGTCCAAACGCTTCCTGACCGCTGACTCTGACACGCTAACGCTAACACGATGTTTTCTGAGATCAGCGCGAAGCAAAGAAACCTCCAAACCAAGTCATTTTCCTTCAAAGAAAGACCGAGCAGACCTGAAGTGATCACGGCGTCTGCTGCACTGTACCAATCTGAGGCAGAAAAGCGTCTTTATCAGGATTCAGAGGCGAACAAACAGACTCTGCTGGAGGTGAATCTGCAGGCGCGAGGTGAAACAAACTGCCGCCTTAATGGAGCAGCTGTAGCTTCCAAACATCGAACTTTCCAGCCGCCGTCCATCTCCTCTCTGAAGCTGTGCTGCAGCTCTGGACTCGGCAGACCTCGCCCTCACTCAGCATCTCTCTGAATATTTGAGAGGAGA
The DNA here is from genome assembly GCF_039877785.1 of Chaetodon trifascialis. Taxonomy (NCBI): domain Eukaryota; kingdom Metazoa; phylum Chordata; class Actinopteri; order Chaetodontiformes; family Chaetodontidae; genus Chaetodon; species Chaetodon trifascialis. The sequence goes on along the minus strand of NC_092071.1, from coordinate 946,266 downwards.
AAAGGTGAAACCTAACAGGAAACTTCAGCTCGAGAGATGATGTCTTATTCATTTCCTTTGAATCTGGTTTAATCCTTCTGCAGTTCAAACTCTGGTTACTTCAAGTGAAGTTGTTGACAGCAGTGCTCCATAAGCATAAATAATAGATGACTATCTTCTTTCATCTTCTGTCAGTGACGCCGTCGTCGCCTTCGTCCTCCAGGTCTCAGTCTGCTTCCGGTGGCCTTCACACCACTTTCACTGATTTAAAGCTGGTTCTCGACTCCTGAAGGACAAAATGAATGACCTCCAGTGACCCTGATGAAGACCTAATTGATTAAGTGCAGCGTTATGAAATTAGGACTTTGGCTGAGAACATATTGTCCTACAAACCTGACGTGGAGCAGAGGCTGTTTCTCATGTAATAACAGAAATACCGACATGTCTCCCACCTGCACTGCTGCCTCCACCGTTTGCCCTTCGGTCCGTCCATCATGAACATCTGCGTCATGGCGGCGCTCCGCCGTCCAGAGCAGCTGTGCCTCTGACGACTGCAGCTTTGGTATTTTTGAATCTGGGAACATTTAATTCAATTAAATCATCAGGATTAAAGTCTGACCTCTCGTTTTAATGAGGGCTAACGAGGCTTTTGAATGAGCTGCACTAATTAGGGGCATGTTATTCATGTGCCACAATAAGGGCTTCATTGTGCTCAGATAAAGGAAAATAATAGCTGCACCACTGGAAACCAACCATTTAAGTTTTGTGCTGGATGTGAGGAGCTTGCGTCGGGAAGACAAAAGCGTCTGCGTGGAAACTGAAAACGGTGTTCCCGGCGTGTTTGAGCCTCTCAGGTGTTTGTCGTTTGTACCTTTCTGGCAGAATAATCAAAGGAAGAGGGAAGGCGGCGGCGGCGGCGGCGGCGGCGGCGGCGGCGGCGGCGCTCTGTCATGTACGGAGCGGCTGACTGGACGACCAAATGTTGAAACTGAGTGTGTGAAATGTTTCCTCGTCTCCACTCGGCCGTATGGTGTCACCTCAGATGTGTTTGATGTCAATGACGCACAGAATCAGTTGTGGTGATTTGTATTCTCGCCGGCGTGCTCACAAACGCCCTTTTCCCGTCGTGCAGCCGGAGCGTCTTCCTTCTGCGCAGCCTGGCCGTTTTTCCTTCCCTCCGCTGTACGTCTGCTTCTGGGCCGATCCGTGTCGAATGCTTTAAGCTTTAAGGAAAAGGCAGCGCTGGAGGATGAGCACACAGATCTGCACTCAGAGAGCAAAGAGCCTGCAGACGCTGTCAGTCAGAGCAGGATTTATCAGCACATCAAAGGGGCGAGACGGGTAGGCTTTCATCTCCACCACACGCTGCCGTCCACATTACGGCTGATAGAGTGCGCTGAGGTGGGTGGGCAATCAAGGTGAGGCGAGATGAGAGGCTGCAGGTGAGGAGGAGACGGCGTCAGAGCCTCTGCAGGCCAGCTGAAGGACGGCATGTCAGCAGCCAGCCAGTTTATCACAGAGTAAACTGCATCGCTGCACGCGGCGTTACTGTACGCCACGCTCTGATTGGTTGTTGACTAATTAGATCGAGGTGTTTTTTTTTTCTTCTTCTCTCTCTGGAAAGTTCTTTGAAGCACGCTGGAAATCGTTCTGCACCTCAGGCGAGAAAATGAATCTTTGTCCAGAAAGCCCACGAAATGCATGAAATATTTACACGACTGCACCTGCAGCAGAGCGAGCGGCGCCGCTGAGGATTCTGGGATTGAGGTCGTCACTGCAAAGGATTGAGAGAAGATTTGGCCCCTAAAGTTGACGTAAAGATGCCTCCAAATCCTGCAAATACTTAAAGAGTCAGTGTGAATGAGAAGTCAAAGTGAGGATTACTGCTGTGTGTGTACTTCTAATTGTTATTATACTACACCTGTGTACTTCCTGTTTGTGTGAATGCGCCGGATGAATTCTAAAAGCGCTGTTTTGTTCTTCCCTCAGCACTGAAAGACTCTCGCTTTCAGCTGGTGAACTTCTCAGACAACGAGCTGCGGGTGTCGCTGTCTAATGTCTCGCTGTCAGACGAGGGTCGATATGTCTGTCAGCTCTACACGGACCCCCCGCAGGAAGCCTACGCCGACATCACCGTGCTAAGTACAGCAGCCGAGCACACACGCATGCAGATGCACACAAACACGCTATTAGAAGCAGGGAGGTCACGCCTGTTAATCAGACCGCGGAGAGCAGTCAACATGGACGACAGCTCGCCACGAGACTCTGACAGCAGCCGCGGTGACGTCACCGCAGCAGAGTCGAGTGTCATATTAAGTCCTGTCATAATGTCAAACAAGCTAATGCACAGTAGACAGGCTGTGAGTATGGGAGGCCAAATGGGTCAGAATTCACACATTCATGAAACACAGCATTCACACAAAACTGCAGTATTCTGAAGCGTTTGCCAGTTTTACTGTGATGTGTGCTGTGTGAGTACTGCTGAGTTCATGTGCTTTACAGAGTTTTCTTTGTGCGCTCTGTTGTAGTTCCTCCCGGTAACCCCATCATCGAGGCTCGGGATGAGGTCCTGAGCGAGGGCAACGAGACAGAGATGACCTGCACCGCCATGAGCAGTAAGCCCGCCGCCACCATCAGATGGATGAAGGGAGACAAAGAGCTCCCAGGTAGGTCGACTCCGCACACATCCAGAAAATCACCATCATCCATCAGGACGTTTCCTCTCGGCGTGAGGCGGCACGTTGTATGAGATCAAAGCTAAAGTTCATTTGGCAAATATTCACTGGTCTGTGTGCGTTTGGAGTATTTATCCGTCTCTGTGTGACGAACACACTGTGTTCATGAACCGGAGGAAACAGGCCAGCGTGCGTCGCCTGGAAGAGGAAGGAAAGCTGCTGATTGGCTCGCCCGACGGCACAGGAGACACACCTGAGGAGACGACATTAAGCAAACCGTCACATTAACCAATGAGTGATCAGGATCACCTCCTCTGACCAGGTTTTGTCCACTGACACATTTTGATTTGCCTTCAGACGTTTGACCTCAGCACCATGACAAACTTTAAAAACAGCGGACGCTGTTGAGGCCGTTTGGACGGTGAGCTCATCGAGCGATGGCTGAACTCACGCTGAGGTCCATCCAGGTCGTCACAGAGCTCAGGGCGCTGAGCTCGACGCCTCATCGATGCTGACGCCTGGACGTGGAACAAACAGCTCGTTGGCTGCTCGTCTTCTCACACACGGACGGTGTTTCACCCTCAGAGATGAATTATTGTTTGTCACTGAATGAAGAAAGCTCTTTGTCACTGCTGTGATGCTCCTGTGGTCTTCATTCCACTTTTAAGCGTTGCTGAATCCAAACTCGTGCAGGCTCGCGTGCATCGTTCAGGCCCAGCGCCGCTGATATAAATGAAAATGAGAGTTTTTCCTTCCTCCCTTGCGCCTCCCCGTGTTTAGTGCTTGCATCAATACTGCTGCCTTTTAATGGAGCTCTGCTGCCACTTTGAATCGGCTCCATTACAGCGTGTGGATGTGCAGCGGTGGCCGGAGCCTTTTGGCACCGTGACAACTTTCATGCCTTCATCAAAGGTAGCTGAGCTTCAGAAGTGTGAGCAGAGCTCAGGGGTGAACAGGCCTCCTGCCAGGCAGCTCCACCTCAGAGCCCAGACAGCCAGCTTTGTAAAGACTTTGAAACAAAGGTCCTAATCAGAAGCTGTGTGGAGGCCCTGAGCAGCGTCACCTCTGCACTGCAGCACATTACAGCCGCACTGGCCAGCTCCAATCCCACAAAGCTCCACTGTGCCAAGGTCAGTGATTGGCTCCCAGCGAGCTGTTAACATCACCACAAACTGACCGTTGACATTTAAGCAAATCTTTCTGCAGCGTTACGTTTCTGCTGAGCGGCGACAGACGAGAAGCGAGGTCGCTGCTTTAATGTCGGGTCAGGCCGCGTCATTCAGGCGTTTCCACAGTGATTACATCTGAGCTTATTCTGGACTCCTCGAGCTTTGAGCCAGCCTCAGACTCCTGGAGGTTTCAAACATGCACACACTACAGGACGTGAAAATAATGACGCAGCACACACACACTGCAGGATGTACTGAGATTATGAGAAAGCTTCGCAGCCAGAAAACACAAAGCAGGAGGCTGAACGGGCCTGAATGGAGGCGCTGCTGAGACGCACGCGTCGTCTTTCTTCAGCCTCGTCAGCAGTGGCACGCTAGCTGGGATGTTTGCTGTTGCTTAACAACAGCTGCAGATCTGTCTCTCATTGGCTGTTTTGGTCACAAAGCACAGATTTTAACTCGTGAATATCAGACGTGTCTGACATGATCTGATCGGCCCCGATGAGTCTGTGTTTCCAGGTAATCTGGACCAAACATCGAAGCCCCAGACCTGGTTTCTCCTCCATCGTCAGGAGGGTGAGCTCGATATCCTTCAACGTTTGTGTTCAGATTGTAGAAAGTCCTCTTCCTGTTTCAGTGTAAGTGCACTAAGATGCCAGAAACAAACTGGAGCTAACAGATGCGTTCAGAGACGTGTGCAGAGCAGAGATGGAGGGCTGGTTCAAAGCTGGCAGGTTTGAAACTGGATCATGAAACATCATCTGAACACACTGTGAACTGACTAACGGCAGTTTAAGCCCGTTCAGTCCAAACTGCAGAAAAACAGTTTCCCAAAACATTTAGAGCCGGTTTCTCTGCTGTGGCTCAGTAATGATCTCGGGTCGCTTCCCTCCTCTGGACTGGAAAACAAATCCAAAGTCAGAGCGCGTTCGGAGGAAGTGCTGACAGCAGAGTTCTCCCCTGTCAGGCAGCGCTGTGAGGCATCAGCTCCATTTAATTCTTCTTTTGGAGCCAAAACTGTTGATAAGACATGTTTTCATCTGTCAGTGAGTGCGAGTGTGTGTTCTGTGTACATGAAGCCAGGTTTCTGTCTGTCGACGTTAACGATCGAATCCCTCATCAGGATCATTTCAAGGTGTGTCTCCAGCGTCTCTGTCACTGTGCTCAGATGGATTTCCTTCTCTGAGCCCCCCCCCCCCCCCCCCCCCCCCCCCCCCCGCTGGTGTTATGGAACGGCAGAAAAACGCTTTGCATAACGATAGAGGCCCTCGACCCGGCGCCCGTGCTGCTGCGGCTCGCTCGTTGAATGGATTGCTATTTACAGAACCGGCTCAGCTCTCTTTGAAGTTCTACAATTGATAGATGCAATTTTTTGCTGTAACACAGTACTCAGCGGTACTTAAAGGCTCAGCTGTCACAACACAGCATTTGGAGCATGCCATTTGCTTTTATCCATTTTCGCCACAGGTGAAAAGGTGCTGCTCGCTGAAACAGCCTAAAACAAAGGCGGCCCACTTAGAAAATCCACCTTTTCATTTTACAAACGCAGGATTTTTTTTGCAAGTTCAACTTAAGTGACACCGGCGTTGGCATGATAACAATATGGCTTTTGTTGACGGCGCTGTGCCGGTTAGCTGCCGCTGCAGCGCCTGCTCTTTGGTAAACGACTCCGACGTTTATTCAGTTGACACTGCGGCCGCGTCGTAGAAAGGAAACCTGGTGCCGCTCGGCTGAAGACAAAGGAGTGCAGGAAAAAGAAAGATGGCTGGAGGTGGCGGAGTCCTGACACGTGGGCAGAATGACTTAAATTGCCTTTGGCTGCGGCTCCTTGCCCGGCAGACTTATTTCTAATTAAACGTCCCCAGAATTTAACTTAATTACCTTAAGGGATAATCAGGCTCTCTTAAATATCATTTAAAGGTTGCGATTGTCATGCTTGCCAATGTGGATCCAGCCATCTCTCCTAATGTGCACAGAGCTGTTGTCTCACTGCGTCTCTCCTCTGTCCCTTCGCTCTTTGTCTCGTTGTTTAGCGATTTATTAACGAAAGGCCGAGATGTGAAAGGTGTGAAGACACGGCGTCGTAGCAGCGCAGCATCTCAGCGCGCAGGTCGTCTCTTTGTGTTCTGTTAGGACCAAAGAGACGAAAGAAAGAGACACTAGTGGGACGCCGCATTGACAGACAGGGACCAGGACAGCCATTAGCCTCAAGTCTTCTGAGACAACCACAGGGTGATTTCAGTTACCCTGCTCCGCCCCAGCACATGGATAAAAGAATATTTTGGGCTGAGTAAAGCGACTGAAGTGGACAGACGTATATTTTATTTAACCAGACGTGCTCCACAAAATTGTGGTTAAACGCTGAAACAGTGGAGGGAGCGAAGCGTGGAGGAGGCGCAGGAGAGGAGGCCGGCTGAGTTCGCATGTTCGGATTTACGAAGCCCTCAAAGCGCCTCTTCAGCTCCGTGTGACCTTTCACTGCCGCCCGCTGACATTTATCTCCGCTGGCACCTCTCCAAAGTTAGTCTTTCACAATATTCTTAGTGCTTAATAGAGCGTGACGTTTTCAAACAGAGAGCGATCGCTGATTCATCTCCAGCTCACTCCACGTTTTAAGGGCTTTCCCTGTTTGTCCTAATTGTCACCTGCTTGATAGCCAATATGGAATTAGAGCTGGAGCAGCGGGCTCGCCGTGAAGCAGCGAGTTAATCCAGTGCTCACTTCTCGTGCTGGCTGTCTGCTTTGTTACTCTCTGGTGACCAGATGTTACGTTGCTACGCTCACCTGCGCTCACCTGCGCTCACCTGCGCTCACCTGCGCTCACCTGCACTCACCTGCGCCTGTGATCAAACGCTCGCAGGCCTGTAGCCGAGCGCCTCTCCCTCTGTCGCTCCAGCCGTCAGCCCTCTCTTGGATGTTGAGTTTAAAAAGTCAATTTTCTCTGACGTCTCTTTTTGTCTCCAAAATACCTTGCCTCCGGCGTCCTCCTGGTGGCCTGTCCAAAATCTCTTTACTACAGGTGAAGTCAGAGCCGTCACCCCCCCCCACACCCACCCCCCCACAAGTATGACATTTCCCCAGAAAACACTGCCGAGCCTGCTTCATGTGTCTCCAGTGTGTGGAGACATCAGCGCGTTCGTCTCTCACACGTCTACTGTGTCGTCTCCGTTGTCTCAGATTAGTGTTTGACACAGTGCGTTTGGACCGGCGTCACATGTCCATCTTGTGAGACGCTCCGTGTCCTCAGCCGGCACGCAGCAGTTCGTTGTTTCTGCACACAGCAGAAAAGGACGATGGGGTGACGATGCTTCAGTCCAGGCGAAGACAAAACGAGCGCCTGAACACTGAACGTACCTCAGGTGTCGTTTCCGTAGTTTCATGGAACTTCTTCCACTTTATTTTACGATGCGTGCCTCATGTTTGCCATGTTTGGCCAGAAACCTGCAGTAACACATTATGAACCAGCTGAAGGCCGAATGCTGGTTTCTGGAGATTACACATTATTTCCACACTTCTTTCCCACTGACGTACCTTTGTGCAGCTTTCAAACCCGCACACACTTCACAGTGAATTCATCAGATTTATAAAGAGAGATCCAGAAACTGGGGCTTCAATGAAGACGTCTCTTCACCGCTGTTTTATGCATCTCAGAAGACATTTTGATTTGAGCAGACCCCTTCAGGTTCCCCTTGCAGGTGCTTTCATGAATCTGAAGCCTCTCGTGGTGTTTATTCATGACAACCTGTTCCTTCACGGCAGCCACATCACACAGGTTTGCTTTCCCAGCATCCGAAGAGACAGCTGTCACCACGGTGACGCTGAGCTGCGCTGCAGGAGTGTGCCCGACGTGCACTTAGCACATATTTCATAGCTAAAATATGAACTGATGTATGCAAGCCTTCATATTAAGACACATTTTCTCCAGCCGCAGCATTTCTCTTGGCAGCCTCTTTCACTTTTTTGCTTCCAGTGTTTGTTTTATTGATGGGATACAAACACACTTGTGCAGCAGACTGTTAGGAAGTAGGACAACGGGATAAAAATAATCAATCTCTCTTTGTGACTGTGCCGCGCTGCCGTCTGCAGCTATCCCTCTTATTTTGTGTGACTGTGATGAGGTATCCTCTTCATTGCTTTTGAGGACATATTGTCTGTGTGATATTACAGAGCAGCCTCTAATCAGAGGAGGGTTGCTCTGCACGCTTCAGAGCTGGCAGTGCTGTGCAAAAGGTGGCCACACAATAAATCTGCCTTCATAAAGCCTAATGAGTGATTCACAGTCGCATAGTAGCTCCAGACAGCGGGCAGTTGTTAGCTGATTCACCTTCTCTGACCATCCTCAAGGACGCCCTCTGCTTCCACTCCACATATTTTGCAAGGTCAGTGCAGAAAGGCGTTCTGCTTGCAGCCAAACAATGGCTGCCTTTGTCAGGCCTGAACATTTTAAAGCATTTTCTTCTGGCAGCCTTCAGTCCAAAGGTTTCAGCTTTGTTATTTTACCAAGTAAAACTTAGTGGACTGACCTTTCAACAGAACAAGCCGAGGATGCACCAACCAGCCGAGCTCCTTTTCATTCCCAAAGTGTGGAAAACGGTGAAAATTAGTCGATCCCTGAGCAGCAAACAGCGAGGAGTCATTTAAATGACGCGTTTAGTTTAACCCAATAACAACCTTTCACCTCAACCTCTGGCTTCAGGTCAGTTTTCTTACAGTTATGGATCGACTTTGAGGAACTGCAGGAGAAAAGGAGGAATGGTGGTTCAGTGGTAGGTTCTGCTCCCTCACAGCAAGCAGGGTGCTGGGTTCAAACCCCTGCTGGGTGCAGACTTCCATGTTTTGCTCCACAGTCTGAAGGCGTGCGTGTCGGCTGAACTGGAGACGGTAGATTGCCTGTAGGTGTGAATGGTTTTCTGTCTGTGTGTGAAAAGCTCTGAGCTCTGAACTCTGAAACCGTGCAAAGGATAAGCAGCCGTGGATGCAGCTTCCACGTCTGCAGACCTGTTGTTCTTCATATTGGGTGGAGTATTTGATGCATGGTCCGGGGTCTGGGGTGTGTTTGCAGAAGGAAAAGCATGAAGAAAGGTGACTGCTGAGCCGCGTCCTGCCGGCCTGGTCCGAAGTAGTTATATTCACACTGAGGGTCTGGGGTCACATGTCAACAGAAATCAGCAAAATTTCAGAACAAATTCAATTCAGAGGGAAGAAATTTAAAAGAAACAGAGACACTGAGACGAAGACTGAGCTCCTTCATCAAAACAGTCTGCTTTATCCATCGTGCCTTGTTTGGTTAAAGTCTAATTAGCTTGTAGCTGATGCTGTTTCTCACTTTCTCACTGTGTTCTGAACACGGTACAGACTAGTTCCTGGCAGAACAAGTGCGTGAAGCAAAGTTCGTGGACTTTCTGTGTGAAGCTCATTCATATTTGAGTTGAATCCAAAATGCACCTGCGCTGCTGTGTTTCAGTCTGCTGTCTTTGATGTTTCACGCAGGCAAACCCAGAGTGGAGCTGACCTACGACAAGATGTACACGGTAACCAGCCGGCTGACGTTCACCGTCAGCAGGGAGGACGACGGCGTGCCCGTGGTTTGCATCGTGGACCACCCTGCAGTCAAGGACTTCCAGGCTCAGAAATACCTGGAGGTGCAGTGTAAGTACTTCTGCTCAGTAATAATTTAGAAATCAGCGTGAGTATTTAAGCTGCATTATGCACATTTTCTCTTTTTCAAGTGTCTCATCAGCTTAACTGCAGCAGAGAAATTGGACTGCAATAGAGAAGCGTGTTCCATCCTCGCTAATTAAATGGCATAAATTTGCCACTTTTCCTGAGTAAAACTTCGGCGTGTGACATGTTTGGCAGTGTCACTGAAGGGAGGTCTTCTCCATGAACAGGTTATGATGAATAAAAAGGGCAAAACTGGACTGCAATAGAGTCCGACGCTCCATCTCCACTAATTAAATCACATAAATTTCTCACATTTTCCCGCCTCTGAAACTCTGCTGCGTGGCCTTGTCAACAGAGGAAGTGATGTCACGTATGATCTTCAGGAGAAATACACTGATGTGGGCTGTCAGGCGACTTCTGATGCTTCTGGCGTCATGTTTTCAGGTTCTCTGTCAGATTCTCATCAACACGATATCTTCTAACGTTCACTTGAACTGATCAGAATTTGGTGGTTAAAAGTCAAAGGTCAAAGGTCAGCTTCTCTGTGACTTCATGATGTCGTGCAGGGACTCTTTTCCGTTCAGCAGCATCACTCAGAGCTGAAGCGCAGACTGTGACATGTCTGGTTGGTGGTTTTTGCTTTGACTTGGTGACTCGAATGTTGGTCGTCCACCTTCAGACTCTGCTGATGGTTCAGATCTTCTGTGCTGTCGGGTCGAACGTGTGCATGAAGCGTCCACAGTTTGGAGCTTCTCTGCGGCAGCGTCCATGTTTGAAGCGCTGCAGTCCAGCACAGACTCATAAATATGTGAAATCGGTACAGTTTGAGTTTAAAAGTTTAAAAAAGTCAAGTATGGAGGTCCATCGATAGACAGCCGCTGTTAGTTCCTCTCTGTCTCTGCAGACAAGATGTTTTAGATCAAAGCTCAGCATACCTGACCAGGTGTGGACGGCTCCACTCCAGTCTTTGTGAAACTGTGTTTCTGCATCAGAGTGAGCCATAAGTGAACGGAAACCTGCGTCCTAATGGACTGTTTGCAAATGAACAGCTGAGTCTACGCTGCTGATCTGAGAGAAAAGACGACCAGAAACACAGAAAGTCTCAGGTTCACTGCACGGGCAGGTGAACCGCCATCAGCTATGATGTCACAATCAGGACAACCAAACGTCGAAGGTGCTCCCGTAGTTCAGTTTGTAGACGAGTGAAGGAGAGTTACTGGTCACAGAGCAAAATGAAAAGAGCGCAAACACTGAGAAATGAAATGTCAGAAGTAGAGTTTGTAGATTATACGCAGGTGTAAAAAAAAAAGGATTATTATGCACATTATTCTTTTAGAAATGTGAGTCTGGGAGTGGGAGCGTGTTTGTAGAGCTGAACCCAGTAAAAACCCTCACAAACACAGACAAAGAACAAAATCCAGCCCTGAATGGAGGTCAGAGGTTACGTTTTATTATTGTTTCTGCTGCAGGAGGAAGCCGTCATTAAGCATCGGAGCAGGCGTTCGCAGCACCTCACATGTTTTACCACGACGCTGCCAGCAGCACGAGATGAACTCCCAGACATGTGACACGTAATGAAAACGCTGGGCCTCTGTGATGCAGAGTTAGAGATCTTTTATTGATTCAGAGTGATCAGATATTGATCAGTATTCTACGACTGGCCTCTGGAACGTCCTGCCGTCCTATTAAAGAAATAACTCTCCTCTATCTGTCTGACCTTTCCCCGGGAGAGCGAGACGAGGAGATCGGCTCATCTACAGAGGCGGCGTGGCATTTTGTTGGCCTCTGATAACGGCAAGCTCACACGGACCGCCTGGCTCAGCGCCGCACGCCGCTGCCGTCACGCCGCTGCCGTCACGCCGCTGCCGTCACGCTCCGTGCAGACTGCATGGACGACAGGCAGGCGTGGCCGCTCCCGCTCGCCGCCTTCTCTTTGATGAATATTCTAAATACAAAGTAAATAAAAGGAAATTCCTTTGAGGAACACTTTAGAGCCACAGTTTGAGCTCTTCACGCTCACTTCAACAGTTTATACTCGGTGCAGGCTGGCTCTGCACAGGTCTGCCTGATGGGCTGTGAGGGTAGTGGATAATTCCTGGACCGCTGCAGATGGTGTTAGCTAAGTGCATCATAGTCATAAAGAAATCACACCAGATCAGTGATGATGCTGTGGTTGATTTATTAAATGACACCTTTGATTGTATTTCTACAGTTTATGTCGTCCCACAGTATCTGAATAACGTTATTCAGATAAGGCTAACTCAGGCGCTAACTCAGCTAGCGATGTTTAGCTAACAGGAAGCACGCACTCCAGCGTTTATGTTCCTCACATTCTCACACGTAGACATAATTCAGCTGATGCAGACTGAGCTCTCTTGCTTCATGCAGTTCAAAGTTAGTAATCACCTGCAACAAAAGCTGGATTCAGCGCAGCCAGACGAGTCAGAGGACACAGATTCTGAATGGTCTTTTTTGCTTTTCGGTCGGAGAAAGTCCTCTTTGCAGATGGATGTTATTCCGTATGAAAGGTCTGCTGAAAAAATAATGTTTTGCACACGGAGAACAAAACGCTGCACAACGATTCAACAGATGAAAGGAGACAAAGACACCTCTGAGAAGCAGTTAGAGAAGAGAAGAAGAAACCTGCAGCCAATGGTGAAAGAAGCTGGAAGCTTTGCATCAAATCTGCACATTTCAATAGAGACTCTGACAATGGAGGTTTTAATTATTTAATCATTCTTCTTATGGGACCTAAACTGTCATGCATTTGGTGTCTGAATTATGCAGTTTTTATGGTAAAATAGCCAGTAATGGAAGGAGGATGAAAAACATGAATTATGATCCCAAACATGTGAACGGTTCAGCCTTCAACACGTTTCCATGTCATTAAAACAAACGTCACGTGGTCTTTCCTCTGCCGCGGTTCCTTTGTAAAAGAAGAACCCATGAAATATTACACATTATTACACATTTACACGCAAGTTTGTTTAGTGATTGCTGAGACGGACGAGGTGATTTACATTTCAGTCACTCGCTGTGTGGGCAATTTGCGAGGGGAATGGACTGCATTGTGCAGCAAGAAACAACAAAAAGAGGCCGCTGTCAGGGGACAGCGTAATTAAATAAGCCTGTAATGTTTATGTGTATGAGCAAAGCAAGCTGCTGTGCTCCGCTGCCTGCTTGTTTTCCCTTAAGGTCAGCCGGCTGCCGAGAGATGGATCGCGCCGTCTTGAGTGCTTATGAGGTGAAGCACACAATGAAGCAAATAATTCAGTAAGCGTAATGATAACGGCCCTCCTGCATGCGGGAGACACTGCTTCATTTCCACTGAAGTGGCAGTATCCCGATCTGGCAGTGCCGTGTGTGTTTTTCCATCAAGCCAAGTCAAAGAGAGCCCCGCCGTAAGTACCGGAGGCTGTCAGAGCAGCCCGCAGACGCCTGGCCTCCTTCATGTTTATGGCTCAGAGATGACAAGGTCAGATGACGTTGCGAGCAAAGAGAAAGTTGCAGGACGCCGCGTAGCCTGCAGTGGAAAGAAAACCAAAGGGTTGCTGTCTGAAGCCGTGCAGGCCCACTGAGCAGAAGACTTGGCTCTCCGCCCGTCCGCTGTCCATCAGCGAGACCGAGAGCCGGCCGCTGACAGGGTGTGATTCAGACAGATGGATGGCCAGACACGTGTTGTTTGCCGCCGAGAAGGTCGGACGGCAGTGTGAAACTTTACCGCCGGCTTTGAAATCATAACTCAAGTCTGAGCCCTCTGTCTGCAGGCTGATTAAAAATGCAAGCGGCAAACAGCGCGTTTAGGCTGGAGAGGAGGGAAAAGAACCAGAATCATTTCCATCACAATCGGAAAACTATAATTACACTATTGTGACTCAGCAATCAATCTGTGTGAGATGACGGAGCTGTAGAGGTGCTTATCTACGGCATCAGAAGAGAAAACTTCCAGAAAATCACACTTTGGAGTAAACAAGCTGGAACGTGGTGCAGTGAACGCAGTCAGGTGTGCTCGTCAGGTTAATTAAGCCATCGATGAGCTGTCAGAAATGTTGTCCTTTATTTTGGAAGGCCTGCAGGAGGAAACGCATCGTGCCTTTGATAAAGGACTGATACGTATACTTTACGCAGTCTGACACTAAATCATGTTCACTGAAATGTTAAAAGATGGTTTAAAGTTGATTTCTTGTGTTTTTCTTCATGAATGTGATTAATAATATTATAATAATAATATTAATAAATATGAATATCCACTATCCATCCAGGCGGACACTCGTTGTGCGATCATCAGCCTGTTTTTAACCATAGAAATGCTGTAAAGTTGGACGTCAGAGCAGGTCTTCAGCTGCATTTGTTTTCCCAGTTCTGCTGTCGGTGCATAGCAACACCGAATTCAAGCCCGAACCTGATGATAGATTGAATAAAACATTCAATTTCTGCCCCGAATAAAGGATCATCTCTCACACCAGGACGAGAAAAAGCTTTAATAACGGCAGCCACAGTCAACGGGAACGGAACAATAGCAACGCCGCGGCTGCAAAGAAAAACACAGCAGCGACTGTCAGAGCTCCCACTGATTTGTCAAAACAACATTCCTCCGTTTCCCCTCCAGCTGCCTCCACTCTTCAGCGCTGTCCTCCGTTTGCACGGCAGCTTCCTCAGGTGGCGTCTTTGAAGGCGGTCAGGGCGACTTGTGGTCCTGCACTGCGCCGCGTTTATCATCCCCCAAAACTCTGTGTTTGTGTTCTGGTGCGAGGTTGATTTGAAATTCCATCAATATCAATATCAGTACGGCCGAGGTGGAGGCAGCAGGGCTGCGATGGACGGCAGGTGGAGGTTAAGTGGTGGGAGGCAGATGTAAAGGAAAAACACCTAATCAAGCCAAATCCATCCGGGCGAAGCAAAGTTTGTGCAAAGTAGTCTTCACCTGAACCTGACCTGCTCCTCCACTGCGCTGTTAGTGCACAGAGACCAGGAAAGGCAGTTCAGCCGAGTCATGCACGTACATATAGAGGTGTATAAATAACAGTGAGGGTTAATATGAGCAATATTAACAGTACGAACACAGCGAAGTGAATGCGCTCAGTTATTGACAGCAGGTGTTAGCGTCGATAAACAGTCAGGCTGTCAGACCGAGACGCTCTATTAGAGTTAAGAGCTGGATATGAATATGACTGTTTCTGCAGGGACTGTTGTGTTTATCCCTTAAACCCGCACAGAGTCTTTCTGTGATCGTGGAGAGCAGTTTCCTGTGTGCAGAAAAACACAAACCAGACTAGAAAATGCTTTTACCCCGACGCTGGAACATGATGCAACAGCTGCACAAGAAGGATGGATTCATGTGAGCATCTGCAGCACATACAACCCCAACGTCAGAACAGTCACAGTTTACAGACATGGCCGAAGCTGAGTTTATGTTTACAGCGTCGTAACTCTAACATGCTAACATTAGCCGCTGAAAGCTAACGGTCAAAGCAGAGTAAAGACGGAGGGACAGTGGACGGAGCCTCAGCAGCAGCTGATATGATCATATTATCACTCAGCTGATACGATCGTGTGAAATATCTGCTGTACGCCTCTGTGAATGTGATTGGATGCTGCTGGTCAGCTGGTGGCCTGACAGAGAAGCTTCAGTGTCTTCTGCTGCAGATCCATCATGTTTCTGTACGCTGCAAACAACATGGCTGCAAGTAAGAGTCAATCAGACGGAGGATGACGCAGCGAGCAGATGTAGAGTGAAGACAGATGATGCCTCGTCTGTCCCGCTGTCCCATCATTCAATTCTGTCTCCTTTCTCCTTTCAGACAAACCGGAGGTGAAGATCGTGGTGGAATTTCCTCAGGGTCTGACCAGGGAAGGAGAGAACCTGGAGCTGACGTGCCAGGCCAAAGGCAAACCCCAGTACGACACACACACACACACACACACACACGCTTTCACCAATTAAGAATATGCCATGGGTGGAGAAAGCACATGCATATTTATGTATCCACCCGAACACCTCGCCTTCCTCCCTCTTCCTCCCTCCGTGCATGCGAGCGTCCTGTTGTAGTTTGTGTGGAGTCGTCTTTCTGTTCACTCGCTGAGAAAAGAGAAAATGTCAAACATTGAACAACATATTTATGCACATATCAAATTGGACCTAACAGTTTAGACTGGTGCACCATCCAGTTTTCCTCTTGCTTGAAATACAGAAAAAAGCAAAATAAACCATAAACAGAATTGAGTTAAAACATCTGAAATAATGGCTGGAGTCCCTCAGGGAACCGTCCTCGGTCCTCTGCTTTTTACAGTCGATATAGCCAATAAATCATAGCCCTGTGATTCATGGTGAAGCCATGTTGAGGAGGCGCTCCTGTCTGAGCCTGTCCTGTCATAAGAAGGAGGGCCGCAGAGTCTTTGCCTTGTTTGGTGTGAGGAGTAAGCAAACAGATTGTAGTGTTGCTGAATGAGCGAGCGGTGTAAAATGTGGCTGTGGGAGAAGACGCTGGGACATAACGTTGGGAGATGAGATGTCGACTCCTCACTGCGAGCAGAGATCTCCTCTCGTAAGGGGTGGGAGTGGAGCTGATGGAGAAGAGGGTCGCCTCGATACGAGTACATGTTCCCGAGACGACGAGCTGTGACTAAGCCGATCTGAACGCTGGAGAAAGACCTGAGGGCAGACACCTAAATGACCAGCGCTGGATACATAATCACTTAATTGAATGGCTGCTAATTTCTATTTCTGGATGTTCAAAGATGAGATTTGAAACTGGTCTGTGATTATGAAACACATCAGAAGGACTGTGTGGCTTTTGGAGCAGGTGTTTAATTAGCTCTCCTTTAAAGGCAGTGGGCAGAGCAGAGCGCTAACGACAGCGAGTCGAGCCGTCGTCAAATCTAACAGAGAAATTCAGCAGGAGGAGAAAATCAGCAGGGCGTCCTTCAGTGGTGAGAGACAGGACAGTATGATGGACTCATGGTCCAACACTGGGACTGAACGAGACAGAGAGCAGCGTCCAGAATGAACTCACAGCTTTATCTTTATCAGCGTCAATCTGCACTTTGAGACAGGAGGCTCCAGTTTGTCGCCCGTCGGGCTGTTATTCCACATGTATCAGCAGCTCTTTGTGATGGGAGGCGTAATGGGCTGCAAATGAAGACATTAGGACACTCAGGGGTGAGTAAATGAGCGAGGGCTTCAGGCGAGAGACCGGCCGAACATCGATACGGCCGCCGCTGTTGGTATCAGCCGCGAGTTTGTTGACAAAGCAGTTCAAATTTGAAGAGAATAAAATAATGATGAAGCTGAGTTATGAATATTCCATCAGAACCAGTGAAGTGACCGACTCGCAGGCACGGCGTCGCAGCCGGTCTTTTCCAATAAACAACACGTTAAGCAAACATCTCCCTCCATTGAACCCGTCCATGTTTTCTGACGCCGAGCAGTTTGAATGGATTTTAACGCTCAGCTTCTGTTCGTCTGCAGCACAAACATGATCAATCACTTCCAATCAAACTGTTCATCTCCTTCATCCAGTCATGTGTTCACAAAGTGGTGTGTTTCACATGAGTTACACGGCGTCCAGACTGCTCTGGAGTCAGCGTTGTACGCTCTGAGCCTGTTTCACTGACAGTCGGTCGCAGCGTTGAGCTTTACGGGCGCAGTGAGATCGTGGAAAACGACCAAAGCAGGACTTTGAGTTGTCCTTAAACTTTCATTTTTATTTTAACCTGATCTGAAATCTGACTTTAACCCAGACTCAAAGCTCGGATCAATCGAAGCGTCCTCGCTCTGCAGGAATATTCTTAAACTCTGCATGAGTCTGTGAAGGGTAGAAGTACAAGAACACACTCACACAGCCCCTGCCCCCCCCCCCCCCCCCCGGCCCCCCCACAGTTTTCATACTTGGCGTAGAGACAAGCTCACTACCCGTATTCATTTTATAAAGATGAAAACACAATCAATACAGTGAGCCGGGAATTGGAAGTCATTTTCATTAGAGCTGTTGAGAGTTGTGCAGTCATTACCAGCAGATAGCACGGGGGGGCCGTGGCTGCAGGCGGCCATTTGTATTCCACACGCCTGCCCTTCCTCTCTCCTTGCAGCCCCATCTTCCCTCTTCGTCTATCTCTGTCTATCTTCCTTCTCCGGATGCACTTTTTCCCCCCTCGCCACCTCCCCTCCACCTATAGAAAGTGCACTTTCTAGGTCACGTCTCTCACGCTATCACAGGACTTATATTTCTATATTTCGCCTCTCTTTGCACTTCATTCCCGCAGAGCGCTCCTCGCAGACCGGCCCGCTCTGCTTCCAGCCCTCCACCGCAGCCATTAAACGCTCTTGTGTTTTGTTTGTTTTTGCTATCGAGCTCCAACTGCTATCTCATATTTCCTTTCCCCGGATTTTTCGCCTCATCTTTTTTCCCCCCTCGTCCATTTGCTTGCTCCCTCCTCACCAGATGTTTTCAGACGGAGGGAAACAAGTTAAAACGCCACAACAAAATGCAACAAGAGAGACCATCAGCACGCGCTCAGGGGAAATAACAGGAGCTGGCTGTGGCCGTTGGAAGTTGCAGCGGCAAAATAGAGGTGTTTTGTCTTTTTCTTTTTTCTTCGCCCTCGGTGGCTCTGAGTGCTCTGAGCTCATTGTCATAAAAATGGAATCTGTCACCCCGCTATAAACCTCAGTCAAGGTAGAAAAGAGAGCGAATACAGACGCTTGGTAGGCGCCCACCTACACAGCAACACTCATCAGTGCACGAGCGTGGAAAGCCTGCAATTTGAAGACAAAGCTGCTCGGCGGTTATTGTTTGCTTTTAGCCGTACACAAAGCAGGAATGTCATTTTAATATGTCTTGTGTTTTTGTCCCGGCTCTCTCTGATTAGCCCTTTTTCCATTAAGCAGCAGCTCGAAAATGTATTTTCAAAAAGGAGTTAAAGTTGACACTAATCTTTGGAGAACTGAGCGCAAGTATCTCAAGTTTTGGGCCACCGAACAGACGAAGCCCCCTTTTCAATGACCGCGCTGACGTGTGTTCGTATCCTGGTTTTCAGCCTCCACCTGTCGTTTATTCACTTCACCTGTACCAGGACGCTCGTGTGCTCAGAAACCGTCACTGGAAGAGGAACTCAGACTAAAATAAGTTTTTTCTTACATTAAAAACATCTTAGAATATTTTCATATTAAAAGTAATCAGAGGAACAGGAAGCGGGGGCTGAAACGCTGTGACGCTGTGAGAGGACGTGTGGTCAAACAACAGGTTCCAGATCAGGTGTTGATGCTGATCGTGATGGATTATCTATTGCTTATTGAAAGGAAGTGAATTTCATAGTTTAAAGAAATGAATGCAGCTGAAACTCTTTGGTCCTCGTCCTTTGAATAAAGATGCTCACTGAATTTAAATCATCAGTGTCAAACATGAGGAAACTAGAAGACCAAATCTGATGGAGTCAGGGCTCCCCCCGGGTGGAGGGTGGAGGGTGGAGACACTGAAAATAAGTGGGAGATAAATGTGACAAGTATGAGGTTTATGAAGGACAGGAGTGCTCTGATGCCAGCAGGGCCAACAGTTCATGTCAGAAACACTTGAGGTGAAAGATGGTGAAGTGAAGGCGAGAGAAGCAGCTGATGCTCGTCCACCAGCACGCCGCTCACATCAGGCCACACGGGCTTTAAGAAAGTGTCAGTTCTCACTATTGTAAAGCTCTTTTATCCAAAGCCTCTCATTCACAGTGTTGATGAGCGCCGCGGCGTTGAGGAGGCTCCAGACGATGACATCATCAGTCACTTCCTGTCCCTCTGGGGTCTCACTGCTGCTCTGCTGTCTTCATTTCAGGCCTCAGCGGGTCAACTGGGTCAAGGTGGACGACGACGTGCCGTCCCACGCCGTCATCACCGGCGGCGACCTTTACATCGAGAACCTCAACAAGTCCTACAACGGAACCTACCGCTGCATGGCCTCCAACTCAGTGGGCGAGTCTTTCGACGACTACATCCTCTACGTCTATGGTACGCAGGTCCCGCGCTGACCTCCAGCACTTCACCGTCTCTGCATGTGTTTGTTCTTCTGATCAGATGAAATTTAAAAAGCTCGCTTCCTTTGACGCAGAGCACGTCTCTGACCTGTTTCTAGAGTTTAATCTCACGTTTCACAGACAGAAGTGTTGCACACCGAACGCTGAGCAGGTTTTCAGACTCTCTCGTGAACAAACAGCACAATCATGCGTGTGGACACTGATGTTTGGTGGGCTGTTGGCGCTGGTGCTCATTGCTAGCACCTGTAGCATACTAAAGACTGAGCTCGTTAGCATAATCCAAGCTATGCAGACTGACTGCTGAACAGGGGCTGTGTGTTAATGCCGGTGCAGCCTCGTCTTAAGCCCTGCCTGTTTCAGTCTGCAGATACGACCCACAGCCAAAGCTCGTCGCCTCCTTCACTCAGCTGTGCTCGCAGCCCCGCGCTAACACGCCGTCCTGAGGCCGCGTTAAGAAAAACTCAGCTGTAGACGAACAGTTTGGGCCTCTGATAATCCTGCTAACTCATTATAACTATTACTCAAACTGCATCACATTTCATCTCCTCACCAGCGCCTGCAGCAGCACGCCCACACCAAAGCAGCTCCTTTAGGTTGTTTTAACGAAGTGCTATTTTCACCAGCAGAGAGGACGCCGAGGTCGCGTCCTCGGTGTCGCTCCTCTCGCTGCTCTCCTGATGACCTGAGGAGGAGTTCACTGTGTTCTGCATTTCCAAGCACATTTTACATGGTAGATTTGGTAGACTGGCTCTGACTACTTTCAGGCTAAACTTCTTGAATTAAAATGTAATAGAGTGTTTTTGTATCGCAGCGATGTGGAGAAGGCCTTGAAACAAGCGTGTCTTCAGGTGTATCGCACCTTCTGCCTTTGAAGCAGCCGTGTTGAAACCTGTGGCGTTCCAGCCTCAGGTGTGATTCCTTTATGAACCCAGCAATCGCACAGCAAAGCTCACCTCCACTCGACCTCTGCAGCCGTCTGTAGTCAGATCACTGCTGAGCCCGCCGTCTGAAACAGCTGGCCTGATGATCAGTGATCATCTGATCAGGTTCATCTGACGCGCCCGTCAGAGCCTGAGGCAGCACATCTTCTGATTGGACCATGAGGACGTTGTTTTCCAGTCGCTGTCTTGAAGCTCTGGACTGCATATTTCATCCATTTAACTGCTTTATGAAGCACGTGGTCACAGTGAAGACAGTCAGCAATACACACTGCTCCATCAGGAGCAGGGCCCGGTAATATTTCTGACCAATCAGAGAGAAGTTTGTTTAGAACCTCTGGACTGTCCTCGAATGCGAGCTACAGGTGTCACTGGATGACGTTCCTAATGTACGGATCTTTAGGCCTCATGGTAATCTGATTGATGCTGATGAATCCATCTTCAGCCCCTCGACTCGGATGAGGAACAGTCAAAGAACTGGAGCTGCTGTCAGTCAGCAGAGCCACAGCAGGGATGGATAGATGAGTGTGGCGTGGATCTGCTCTGCTCCTCCATGTTTCTTTATTTCTCTGCTTCCCGTTGACGTGGAGTCCTCCTCATAAGCATTATTTTATGGTGCTGTGTAATGCTGTTGATACCAACAGCTTCTCGCTGAGCGCCGCTCTCTGATGTGCTCGTTTTCCCCGGACAAAATGACTTGACTATCACTTCTGGTCGACCCTGAGCCTGCACAGAAATTATTTGGCGGCTATTGTCTGAGGGAATTAGCAGAGTGAAAGGCTTTATTTTTTTTTGGGGGGGGGGGCCCTCTGTGCCTGACGGACGCCAGCTGAATGGATGTTATTTACAGCAGAGAGCTGCTGTGCTAATGATGAGTGCAATGAAAGAGCAGAGGAACGCTGAAGATCAGGAAGCGGCTTCCTGCCACCTGCTAGATTACAGCTGCGAGTGGACGCTGACGGAGCGTCAGGCTCCTCTGCTCGCTCTTCTGGTCTTTGCAGGATCAGTTTGACTCGTGGATCTTTGGATTGAAGACGTTTTCCAGAGCCGACTTCTTTAAGATGAGCGTGAAATTCAGCCAAAAGATTTGAGTTCAGGGTTAAGATCAGGATCAGGATTAGCTCTAAGCTAAAGCAGAGGATTAACAATGTCATAGTTTAGATTTAGATTATGTTTGGGGTTAACACAACAACACGACACCACAAATAATCAATGAGAGCGATCGATCAGCCTCCTGTGATCCATTAAGCACAATTTTATATGAAGTATGAATTTTCTGGTAGCAGGTTTTCTCTCACCAGGCCTAACAACAAAACCCCGTGGTGAGGGCTGCGAGTCGCCCCCTCTCCTCCACCCACCCACACACACACACACACACACACACACACACACACACACACACACACACACACACACACACACGTATACACACACACACACACACACACACGTATACACACACACGCACACAGAGAGAGAAGACAAAGATAAACACGGTAATGCAACACGCGGGCAACTAAAAGCCTCGCACCAAAAAAAAAAAACAGCCGCCATTAAGACCACAGAAGGCCTCCATCCTTTTAGAGGCAGTCTTTTGATGACTTTGATGTGTCCGCGGCCCCCCCACCACTAATGTCTGCTGTAATTCAACAGCAAATCATGCCCAACCTTCGCCTTGCTAATGGGAAGACAGGATGTTGCGGCTGAGCTGTCAGAAACTGATTCTCACATTATGCTCCAAACCCCTTTTTACCACACACACACACACACACACACACACACACACACACACACACACACACACACACACACACACACACACACCATTTACCAAAATAGAAGGTGGAAAGAAAGCATGCACTGTATGTCGGCACACACTCCAGAGACGTGAGTCAGAGCAGCGGGGCTGTCAGCGTCCACATGCTCGTAGGAAGCGTCTGGCTGGTTCAGACTCGACTTGTGCCGCGGGTTCGAGTCCTCGTCCTGCTCGCAGCGTCGGCACAGCTGATGTGTTTGGTCTGGATGGAAGCACTCTGGAGCGCAGAGTGCTTCGTTCGGGCTGCTGTGAAAGCCGCAGACCGAGCTCTGCTGAGGACTGAGACTGCTGGTCTGCTTCCAGGTGGATCTGATGCAGTTTGTCGTTAACAGACGGTCACCTGCTGCAACCACAACCATTCCCAGAAAGTTGTACTATTAAATCCACCAACTATTCCAAAAGCCATGTCCCAATCAGTTCAAGATACTG
Organism: Chaetodon trifascialis; assembly: GCF_039877785.1. Classification (NCBI taxonomy): domain Eukaryota; kingdom Metazoa; phylum Chordata; class Actinopteri; order Chaetodontiformes; family Chaetodontidae; genus Chaetodon; species Chaetodon trifascialis. The sequence continues at coordinate 923,579 of NC_092071.1, read as the reverse complement.
TCTGCTGTCCGTCCTCACGTGTGTCCGTCTGGCACTTATGATGCAGGATAACAGTCACCAGAAGTGTCCGATCAGTGAGCTCCCTGTCAGTCCACCTGGCCTCATGATGCGCCTCTTGGTTTGTTCGTCCAGACCAACTGAACCAAACTGACGTCTGAAGAGAGTTTCATGAGAGATGAAGACGAGCTCATTTCAGTGCTGAAACGTTAGCCTCCAAACTTCCAGGCCGATCATGGAAAACGTTCAAAACCAGCCTCAGTCTCAGCACAAGATCCCAAACTGTACATCAGAGCTTTGTAATTGAATGATAAAGTCCGCGTGGCGCCTCCGCCCCCAGCACTGCTCCTGTTTGACAGCCAGAACAAATGCAGCCATGGCAGCATCTCCTCTAATCCATCTGATTCCCGAGTATTGTGACCCTAAGTGATGGAGAGCGCTGTGAGACTGGCTGACACTAACAATGTTAACAGCCAGAGGAAAGCAGTCTGCGCCGCTCTGACTCTCAGCGCCGCTCGCACTTCACAGGGTAAGAAAACACAACCATCAGGGTTTTCCTCTCACAGCCGAGCGACTCGCCGCCGAGGGGCTTTATGTTGTTTACAGGCTGCCGCTTCCCCAATAACTGACTCCTCTTCCTCTCTGCTCCTTTAACTGCACTGGCCTTTATTGCACACAAGTTTAGTGACCCTGCTGCTCTTCGTCGTCTCCCTACTTACTTTACACTTCTTCTCCATTAAAGCACACAGGAGCTACTGTTAGCTCTCTAAGTGGCATCCAACGTGTCTTCCGGAGGTGCAAAGTGTACCGAAACATCCTTTTCAGGCTGCGAGTGCTCTTAGTTTGCTGAAATTGCACTTGAGTGGAAGTGAAATTGCGGAGGAGGAGCGTGATTCCACCACCACAACAAACATGCAAAGAGGTTACGTCTTCAATCCTGTCTGTCCTCTTCCAGACATGTTAGATTCATCGATTATTCAGCTGATATTGGATGTATTCCTGGATCAGCTTTGCAATCAGCCAATCACAGCCCTCTGACATCATCAGCTGCTGCTCCTGTGCGATGAGGACGATGGTCCTGGATCAACACGGCAACTAATAATGCTGACCAAAGCGAAATCAGGGCTCTTTTATCACCTTTAATGTTTAATTCTAGCTTGTTGCTAAACTTGCTGGTTAGCAGAGCCGACCCCGTTAGCAAGCTAGCCCGCTAACCCTGCAGCAGCTAATGTGGCTAAAGCTCCAGGTTGGTCCCAGACAGTAGCGGGAGACTGAAAGAAATGCAGTTAAGCATTTTGTTGAATTCACATCAGGAGCAGCACGCTGATGATGTCAGAGGGCTGTGATTGGCTGATTGCAGCGTTGCCCAGGAATGCAACGAGCACGAGGCCCAACCTCGACTTCCTTCGACAGGAAGCAGCACATTAAAACTCATTCAACTTTTTAACCTGTGAGGTCTTTTGTAACTTCTCTGCGGAGATGAAGTCAGAGTCAGGAGTTCAGAGAGGCCAGGATTTAATGCTCTTTCACATTATTGGCCTCCACAAATGTCACTTCAAGTCAATGTCAAGTTTATATGTAAAGCCCTTAATCGCAGCACGAGTGTCGAGGCGTCACCAGTCCGGATTAAACGGCGAGCAAGGACGCGTCCAGACAGGCCGGGAAACTTCACAAAGACATGGAGGAAAAATAAAAACACAGGTGCCCCTCGCAGAGCTAAGACGCCTGAAATGGATCAGTCGTGCAGTTAGGCAGCGATGCAGGCTGGAAACCAGGACGGAGCGCAGAGGCGCCGTGATGTCAGGAAGCGCTGTGACGTCAGTTTCTGCCACTTCAAAGCTGCGCTGTGGAAATGTCCAACATTCGTGCCTGCAGTGGGTCCACAAACTGTAACCTGCAGAGCAGCTCTGCCTCCAAGCCTAATTCTGACACCTGCCACTCAAACGTACAGTAAACTACACTATACGACACTGCACGATACTATATGATACTACACTGTACTGCACTACACTGTATTATACTACACTATACGATACTATATGATACTATGCTACATTACACTGTACTGTACTGTACTGTACTGTACTGTACTGTACTGTACTGTACTGTACTGCAGGACACTAGACAACACTAGACCATACCACACTATACTACAGTACATTACTAAACTGTACAGGCTCCTTGGCTGTCAGTACTGCAGTACAAATGTTTTGTATTACGGGTTAGAAGTTTTTTTTTCTTTCATGTACTCGTGCCGGAGCGGTTTCAGACGTTTCGCTCGTGGCGTTCTTCATCTCAGCGGCTTCGGCGGGAACGCTTCCTGTCAGGGTGCGTCCCGGCGCTTCCTGCCGTCCCGCTCGTTGGTTCAGACCAGAGAAACTCTGATTCATCAGCCTCATCAGTAAACAAGGCCCAGTGACGCGGCGGGGGGGACGCGTTCTGCCCGGCACATCTGAAAGTCAATGAGCTCCTCTGTTCGCCGGCTCGCCACGAAAAGGAAATGCAGTGTGCATCCAGACGCTCGCCGGCTTTTCATCTTTGTCTGCTTCTTCTTTGCGTGGAACTCTTTCTTTTTTTTCGCATCAGGTTTTTAATGAGTTGTTGACACTGATGATCCCAAACATCTGCTGGACCCTCACAGTTCATGGTGGGATGAAACCAATTAGACAGCACCACCCCCGAGCTGGAGGTCTGCGGCTCTCCGGCGTGTGAAGCTCATCAGCTCCAGCTTCGCCCGCCGGCCCGCTTCCCGACGCATCGCTCCTCGCCGCCTTTGTGCGCACGTCGGCGCGCTCAGCCTTTTGTGTTGTCAAGGTTGTCTTTAAAAGAACGAGCTGTGGACAGATTAAAAACACGGCGTACGTCAGCGGAGTCTGAATACTGATCCGCATCACCTTAAGGCCTTCATTTGCATTTTTAAATTCGCCTCAGGCGGAGTTGTGAGGGGCCGCTCGTCCTCTCGCCTCGCGCTCGAATTACTTGATACACTTTTCTTCAAGTGCAAAAAATAAGTGATTTTCTAAACTAACAACCCTGAACACATTTGTGCAGTAACTATGAACAACTCGTGGCCTCCGGGAAGACTACTTTTATATGATCAACAAGCTCTGCGCCCTGAGGGAAGACATTACACGCAGCAGGAGAACTTTGATTATCTGTAATAGAACTTTGGGATGTACGTTTTCAATGTGAGGCGACTTCGTGCTGAAAACGCCTTCACGTGAACATGAAGCATGACTGCAGTGCAGGCACTCGTCCAGCGACAGCAGAGTGACGTATGGTCGTGACCCTGGACCCTTTAATGCAGCTTCACTGTCCTCCGTCAGTCAATATAACAATATAAAGTGCAAGAAATCCACCAAAGAAACCAACACATTTCAGAGTATTTGTATGAAATCAGCTCGTTCTGTGTCCTCTGCATCACGTCTCAGTGTCCAGTCCCTTCCAGAGACAAAAGTCGTGTCCAGCTTGTCCCCTCGAGGCCCGTTCGCTGCCAGTGAAGAAGAAATCTTTAAAAACAGGACACAAACATGGAGTTTACAGTCTGCACTGTCACATCAGCTTCACAGGTTTTGTCCATACTGACAGACACTTTATAAACTGTTTGCACGTCACCGTTCATGCAGCTCAGAGAGCTTCAAACAAACAAACAAACAAACAAATCAACAACTTTTTTCCGTTTTTAGCTGTTAATTAGAAATTCATCGAGCGATCAAAAGCGTTTGACTTCCTGCTCTTAAAGCTTAGAACTCCAAATGTCGTCGTCACGGTTCCAGTTTTATCGTTGCTGCTGAGAAATAAGAGTCCACCATCACACAAAAGACGAAGGCGGGACATCGTGAAGCCCCTCCTCTGTCTCCTTGACTCCCCTCTGCTCCCCCTCGCTCATTTCCTGTCCACACCTTCTTATAAGACTTTCATTCATTAAGTGCACACCGGCCTTCCTCCTTATCAACAGCCTCAAATTACCATTTTTTCAGCCGTTTGATAACCCCGACAGGTTCCTCAGCGTATTCCCAGACAATCACCGCGGCATGATGGGAGGTCTCCGAGCAAGCGGCGCCGTCAGAGGCTTCATATCAGCACTGCGCCGCCACTTCAACAAGGAAAATGTCACTTTTGATATCTCCCCCCGGTCACTGTCAGTGTGGGGTCTGACCCAGCTAATGAAGGAAGCTGTGGGAGGAAGCAGGATGGCGGGTCGCAGTCTGTGTGCTCAGCGCCTCCTCATCACGCTGCTCGTTTCTTCTTCTTTTGTTTATGTGTGGATGTTCTTTCCTCCTCCTGCTCCTGCGCCGTTCGTCGTACATCACGTTTAGCTTTTTGTCCATGTTCCCTCGACGTCGTGCTCTTTTCCTGGAGATGCTCAGGATGCGCCGGCACGTTTGTTTGTCAGGACAGCTCGCTGCATAACAACGACGGCACGAGCACGACGCCAGCATGTGCCGCTCATTAGACGTTTAATGGCTTCTAACAACCACGCGCTCGCTAGCTTCGTCAGTGTTTCATGTCGTGGTGCGTAGACATAAAAGAGAAAAGTTCCCAATGAGATCTTTGATCAGCTCGGCCGGCGTGTGTGCTGTGGTGTCATGGCGGCGTGTGCGGCGTGTGCGGCGTGTGCGGCGTTTAATGCGTCGCCGCCGTCGAGTCATCAAGTCACACGCGTGGTGACACGAACGGGCCGCTGGTCAAACGGCGATGCGGCGGCTTCACTGTGACTTTACTTTATCCTCATGGCGTTTGTACTCATCTGTTTCCCCCCTGTGTTTGTCATGTATCTGTCCTCTCATCCAGATGCTCCCACCACTACCCCTATACCCACCACAGCCACCACCACCACCACCACCATCACCTCCACCATCTCCTCCCCCGAGGCCAATCAAGGTACAGTATCAGCCTCACACGACCTGGTTATCTGTGTGTGTGTGTGTGTGTGTGTGTGTGTGTGTGTGTGTGTGTGTGTGTGTGTGTGTGTCCTCCCTTACCCCCTGCACAGCCTTTGGTCACTCCATGTATCTCCATCATCACAGCAGCCGTCATCCTCGTCAGCGTGTTGCTTTACCTGTGGTCCACTTCCTGCCATCGCTTACCGATTCACGACAGTTCATTCAGAGTCTTGAACTGATTCACTGTTTTTTTAACGGCTCAGGCCACAGCATGCATTCATGTCCGGTAAATACTCAAAAACAGAGGAAGTCATTTTATTAAAGCAGCGAAACGTTCCAGAAGTCCCTGAACTGAACTGGCCAAGCGTGATCAGCTTCCTCTCGCTGATGAAAACAGAAGTGCGCTCGTGAACGTTGACCCTCATTTCAAGCCGTTCTCGTCCGCAGAGATAGCAGCTCTTTGTCAGGGCGCCCTTTAGTGACATTACTGAGTTGTACCTGAACGCACCGCCGATGTCAGACTGACTTTATGAATAGTTTCGTCATCAGGTGTTAGCATGCGTGTCGTTAGCATGGTTTTCATGCAAGCTGTCAGTGTTTTGAATGATTTCCTTTGCTTGTGCGAGTGAAGCTGCACTGGAAACATCTGTTCTGAGGAAATGCTGGAGGCTGTGGACGTGCAGCTCGGCCAGCTTCGTGTCCTGCAGGCAGCGTGGACGCGGCACAAACAGGCTGCTCTGCGACGTTTCTTTGGAAATGAAAAAAAAGGTCAGAAGAGCGAAGGATGAATGATGCTAGCTAACGTTAGCTCGCTGCAGACTGGAGAAACATCATCTAACTCACTGAGGCGCTCAAACGCTGCCCCCAGCTCTTAAGGTGGAATGTTTTCTTGCATGTTACTCAATGCATGAGCTGACACCAGGAGTCGATCAGCGTACCTTAAATGTCAGAATGACGACTTTGACCATCGCGTTTGCTCTTAGCGGCTCGAGTCAGTGATGACTGAATCCAGATGAAACTAGATACTCTGTTTCTGGAGCTCTACACCTACGATCCTATTGGTTGTCTTATTGGTCGTCAACAGCGTTCTTTAAAGCAGCTCGTTCAGTCAACAGAGCAGCGACAGTAAACTGAGAACAAACAGCTGAAACGTGCGGTGGAATCTCTGCAGGCAGTCGGTGGATGTGCGTCGTGAGGAGGACGCTGCTCGCTGCAGGAGAGGGAGTTCAGGTGGAGGGAGGTGTAGAAGAGCGGAGGAGAGGAGAAAACAAACTGGTCTGAAGGCTGTAAATGGTGAAACATGGACACTGGATTCACTGTGATGGTGTCGTTCACCATTAAAGATCACGCTGTGGGTGGACCGTGGGAAGAGGGCGGCGGCGATGAACGACGACTGAGCGCGAGCACTTGAAAATTAGGCCTGTTTGAAATAAGCAAATTTTATCTCACTCTTTCAGAAACAGAAGCCGGGGGGGGCGGGGGGGGGGGGCTATTGTGAGGATAAATCTCCAAAGGGTGCAGATAGAAAACATCACTTTATGCCTCGACTCAGAAATCAGCCTGAGCTCCAAATGCAATCAAAGCCTCCCTGACAGACCGCTCAATTGGAACAAATCTCACGAGGCTGGCAGAAATCACAGGCATTGTGCTTGATTATGCCATCTGATTGGATTAAAGAGAATACCTATCTGTGCAGGCTGATTGATGCCTCAGAGTCTGCCGTCTGCACAGGCCTCTTCTGATTATAGCCATCCCGACACGCGGATGCTGATTATTTCTAATGCACCTGCTGAGAATAATATGTTGCTTTAGAGGTAAATAGTGACACTGGAGACGTACGTTCTCCAAAGATTACTCGCACCAAATTTCTGAATTAGTCTGAGAGTAAACGTGAAGTACCGTGGAACTCAAAGGAGAAGCAAACGTTTCAGAAGAAAAGGTGGATTCAAAAGCTCGGGCGTCCACTCTGCAGCTCACAGTCCACTGCCTGTCTTTAGTCTTTACGGATGCTGCGAGCTCTGACTCTGTGAGACGCAGAGGACGTCTAAAGCAGACTTTAATCTGCGTGCTAACAATCGCTGGACAGTTTGCTGGCGGCTGATTTCAGTCCCCTGTGGACAGGACTTCAGTCGGGACGTGTGGCCAATATTTTCAGGTTAAAACAAGCCGCTTACAGTTTCTGCCAGACGTCCTCTCTTTGCTTTCAGCTATCAGGGCGTTCCATTATTACTGATTATATAGATTGAAGGCAGCACTCTCATATGACCGTAATATGCTCAGCCAGTTGATTTCATTTACCCGCAGCGTGCCGCTCAGATCAGAGAGCCGCTGCCGAATGAATCCATCAGAGAGGGACTGAGGTTTTTTCTCCGTCGGCCATTAGAGGGACAGAATGGAGTGCTTTAAAAAACCTATTTAAGCCCCAACACATGGCTCTGAGGTGCTGGGGGGGGGGGGGGGGGGGGTGTTAGGAAGTGACGCAGGGAAACGTCTTTTTTCACATTTCTAAATGGAGACGTCTGACTGGTCGGCTCCGTCGTTAGGACTCCCTGTCGCTGTTTGTGATTTCGTCTTTCTGGAGCTGAATTTGCTGCCTCTCTTTCTCTTTCCTTTCCCATGATGCTCAGCTGTCCATATTCCTTTTTCTGCCATTTCTGTGTCAGCGTGGAAGAAAGCTTTTCCTTGAAAAGCAGCGTTTTGTCGAGGGGCTGCAGTCTGTCACCGTTCAGTGGTGGTCAGGGCCGACAGGAGGCCTTTTGTGAAACACGAGCCGACCCCAAAAGCACCAAAGCGCCGCCGTCGTACGGATTCGACGTTCGTCCTCCCACAAACTCTGCCTCTCTCATCCTCTCGCCCCGCTCTCCCATCAGCACAGTATGACTAATCATTCCCTAATGCACCACACCGCCGAGCGAACAATGCCACTTAATCCCTGAGAGAAGAAAATAGATAATAAATGTGTACCTTGTGTACTAAAACAATCAGGCGGCAGGCTAGCATTACTTTTAATTGATGGAGGACCATAAACGGTGCAGACAAGCAATTCATTTAACCCACACTACAGACAGGACGACAGAACACGGAGGGAAGGGAAGAGAAACAAATATCCATTACATTCGTCAAGGTCTTAAATTAAAAACACCATCTGGAGGAGTGACTTCAGACTTTTATTTGTTGGATGTGGCTCCACCTCACTCTCCCTGCTGCACATGCACACAGCGGACACGTAATGTGTGATATTGCTCCCACTTTGCTCGGTTTGATTCCTCGTCCATTTCAGAATTGGAGCAGCCAGCTATAACTAATTTGATTAAGGTCGATAGCGGCGCGATAACCGCCGTCACGTGACGCGCGGCCCTGAGAGAGCGTCCGTGACATTACAGCGCTCGGCATCGTGGAAAACGCTCGTCTGCAGCCCAGCACATCTTCTTAATGTGGATGTATATTTTCTTCTGGAGGTATTACTGCGCTCCGCAATGACCAAACGGAGATGAGACTCGTAAAGAAGGGCCTGGAGGTAATCAGCTCGCCGCACAGCGTCTGAAATCTACCAGCAGTGAAGAGCATTCACCTCAGTATTTACACATACACTCACATTTAGCCTGCATGACAGCCCCCAGACTGCATGGAGTGCTTTAAAATGACAGTTTCTATTACTGCACGACACTTTGTGGTCAGAGACGCACTTCTTAAAGGAAACCCCCCCCAGAAAAGAAGACGCAGAAGACTCTACACCCCCACACATTTGCACCGCCTCTGAAGCCTCTCAGGGCTGAAGACACGGCGGTGGTTTGAGCTACATGCTAACACGCTCATGTTGAGAATGCTAACATGCTGATGTGTAGCAGGTATGATGTTTACCATCTCACTTTAGCGTGTTAGCATGCTAACATTTGCTAACCAGCACGAAACACAAAGTCCAGCTGAAGCTAATGTTGTTAGTGATGATGATGATGATGATGATGGTGATGGTGATGATGATAATGATGATGATGATGATGATGATGATGATGATGGTGACATGAACATCTGTACCAAATCTCACTTACAGCCACCAAATTCTCAGACTGTCACATTTTTACTGCTGAATTTGACCTTGGAGACAACAGAGTGATGCAGTCTCTTGCATGAGGAGCTCATTTGGTCGTTTGCTTCAGTTTAAAGTTAAAGTTGGCAAAAAAAACAAGTGATCAGCAGCTTAGAAATACTGCTTTTCACCAGCATTCGACCGTCCTTACAGGCAGAAATCTATTGTTGAGAAGAGATACCAGTTTCTCTGTCAGCAGGGCTCTGTGGGGGGGGGGCAAATTCTGGAAAATGCAGGAAATCACAAACTAAAGCTGCGGCAGAGAAAGCAGGTCAGAGAAAGTGGATCCAACAAAAAAGTAATCTCGCTGCCAGCGGGGACACCCAGCAGCCTGTTGGCATTTCCACGACCGCAGGGTTCCATCTAATGCATTTCTGCCAACATAATTATGATTGGCACGCAGTTATCGCCGCGTGTTGAGCTGGATGTCATGTCACAGTGAGTCACCAAAGGGCTCATGGGAAGCGTGGCGGCCGGCCACGGAGCTGATGTGTCCGCATCATGTCTGTGAATGTCAGCGAGGACGCCGCGATGTCTCAGTTGACCTGTGAAGCCGGAGACGGCGGACGAGGAGGAGGCTGCTCTGAGACGGACAGGCAATCACTCAGCGGCAGACATATTGAATGGTCCCACACGGCGACCACCCGTGGCGTAATGAGGGTTAGCAGCCCGTGCTGCCTTCACTGGCCACAGGCTTTTACTTTCTGATGCCATTCAACACAAGTGCATTACTCTAAGTGGAGGCAGAGACAGAACGAGGCTGTCCCTTCCTCTGAGTGGACACTGTTATAGAGACGGTAGCTGGACATTGTTAAACCCCTTGAAAATAAATGGTCCCCAGTCAGTTCTGTCCCCATTTTCTCTTTATATACGAGACCTTTCTCAATCGGCCTTCTTCTCTGGACTGATGAGACGTCATCAGTCGTGACCCGAGTCCTCATTTGTCCACGCCTGAAGTGCCTCACCTCCACCTCTCCACTGTGAAAGCTTTGGGATGAACCTTTGAGATGATGATCACGGTCAAAGGTTACGGAGGGATCCACCGTGCTTTAAGGTGAGCTAGCTGTGTGACACCGCAGAGTCTGGTGAAGGACAAACTCGGCTGTCTTAGCTCGTTTAAAGCTGCTCCACAATGATGAAAAATCAATGCTGTGGATCACAAAGAGGCTCTAATGAGTTTTTACTGAGGTGCAGCAGATACAAACTGGCCTGTGGCATTATTCAGCACGTCTCAGCGACTCAAGGACCCCGTTCAGGAAAGCGTCCTCGGTAGCTGTGAGACGGACTCGACGCAGCCTCGTCCGGTGGAAACGGCGCCGTGTGCTGAGCCTCCGGCGGCAGAGCTCAGCTGCGGCATTGACCCGCTGCTCCCAGAACAATCACACATTAGTCCTGAGCACATTCGCCGTCTTACACAAACATATGTCCGCGTCCTCACAGCCCGCGGGCGCCGTTATGTCTCCGCTGAGACAGAACGCAGGGAGACATAGAGCTCACTGAAGAACGTTTAGCCTCCTGAAACTGACTCTGGATCTGCTTCTGTTTGTTTGAAACGACCACATGTTGCTGCATCATTTCAGATTCATATCGGCGCTTTCTCTGCGTTTAAAGGTTGACACTTGATGCAGACGCACACTGATGGACGCTGACAGAGCCACAGGTGGACAGTGAGCGTTATCGTACCTCACAGCTACACCTGCTCTGAACGATCCGATCAATCATCCTGATCGATGCAGCCGATCTCAGACTGAAGCAGATGTCTTCAGTCTCTGCAGCCACGCTCTGAAGCTAACACACCGGCTACACACACAATTAACTTTAAATAACTTTTTGATCAATATTTGGACAACTTGTAGGAAGATTGTGTCAAAATGGAGCAAAAATAACAGTATTTTTCTTTTTCCATTGGGTAGCAAAGATGTCAACAGCCTCAAAATTCAGCAGAAAAAGGCGGATTTTAGACAGAGTGGATGTGTGATTCACACCGACAGAGCTCATCCAGCAGCATCTGAGACGCCCTTTCAGACGCTGGAACAAACCATTTCAGAACTTTCTGAAACACACACTCCAACAATCACGGCCACTTTTCTAAAACGCTGGCGTCTGATGGACATCAGGCTGCGATCGCACAGCAGCGACCACAGCGCAGGACGTTCAGGGTCGCCATGAAACGTGGGAAAGGCCACTCCAGCTACGCAGACCTGAAACCACAGCCAGGCGTCACACCTTAAATCCCGGCCATCCGAGCGCGCTGTGACAGTCTCAGCTGAAGTTAAACTTTGCTGGAGTCGCCGGCGTACGGAGCGCCGCCTCGGTAAAGAGATGGCGAAGTGTTTTCCAGTTGGCTGTGTTACACGAGGACAGCTGCACGGTCACGTCCTCCTGGTTGTCCGTCCTCCACGCCGAGGCGCCGACAGCACGTGATAATTGTCTCCTCCATATCTCCTCGAGCAGTAGCCACACTCCCCTCTGAGTGGAGCGTCCTGAGTGTGCGTGTGTGTGCGTGCGTGCGTGTGTGTGCACGTGTGTGTGCACGTGTGCGTGCGTGTGTGTATGTGTGTGAGCTTATGTTTATCTCTGCACTGCCTTCGGTTCCTTTGATTTCCCTTAAGCCTTATGTCTTTTGTCATGTTCTGGTCTTCTGAATGCTTGCTTATGGGTGTCATTTGTTTTCTCCCCCTGCCCCGCTCCCTCCCTGCCTCCTCCCCCATTTCTCCTTTATTTGCATGCTGTTCCTCCTGTTCCACACCTCCCTCCTCAACTGCCATGTCCTCTCCCTGTGTGCTCAGACACTGCGCCCAGCACTGAACCTGCAGCTCATGGTTGGTATCTTTTCTTTCCTCTATTTGTCTCTTTTTTTATCGTGTCTCTGCAGCATGCTTACTTTACTTTACTGTTGCACAGTCGATGTTGTCGCCGGCCGCTCGGCCTGGAAACGTCAGCCAAGGCCGGCGTCGGTCTCTCACTGAGCGACTGACCTCTCTGCTGATGCTGCCTTTTGTTCTGTTGCATTATCTGTTCCACAAAGATGTTTATATCACTTACTGTCACTGCATAGAGGCAGGCGCAGCATAAACACCCTCCTCCTCCTCCTCCTCCTCCTCCTCCTCTTCGCTGGAGCTGCACTTGTGAAATGGTTGCACCAACTAACCAATTACAGTGTTTGCCTGAAGGTGCCACAGAGGAATAAAACCCGCTCTGAGGCCAGGACTGATTATATCGACAGCATGAGATGATTTTGTGTGGAGGCAGAAATAGACCTCATTTGCTCGTTCTCATTAATTTGAATGAAGATGATATACATCATTTTCTCATTTTTCCTAATTTCAGTCCCTTTTTACATTATTTTGTGGCTCCAGTTTCTTAATTTGTGTGAACAAATTCATGAATGTGCAGTCACAGACTTTGTATTAAGCATGTGCTTCGTTTTGTCGCTTCGCTCACACGCTGTAACGGTCCAATCAGGTCCATCATAGTTATCATAGTTATAGTCGTGAACTCCCTGTTTGTGGCCGTTTAGTGAAACACGTTTGTAACGTTAGGAACATGCATCGTGTGAAGTTTCACACAGGCAAACGAGACACACCAATCAAACAGAAGGCAGGAGACGGGGTCCAGGACCACATGACCACACCGCTGCTCGTCGTGGTCACTTTAAAATCATCTGGTAAACACGATGAAGCATCATTCATTGTTCAGGTGTTTCAAACACATCCAGCTGGCTGACTTTGCCGCTTGCCCTGAATGTTTTAACGCCAGCAATGCCGCCGTGAAACAGAAACGTGGCCTGCGTGGACCGCGTGCCGGCGCCACCTGTAATCAGGCAGCTGTTTCCAGCCCGTGAAAGCTGTTAGAAGCTGCTGTGCGCTACCTGGTCAGCACTTAACAGCAGGCAGACGCAGGTAGAGACGAGCTGCTGAGCACAGAGCAGCATTTAGCAGCTAAGAAGCCAGAAACTCCCCTCAGGAGCTGGAGGAGACCAAAGACGGAGTCTGAAGCGTGATGTCGCTCTGGATGTGAGTCAAAAACAGCTGCTAACAAACCGACCGGCAGCTCAGAGTCAGGCAGGAAGACGTGGATGAACGAGTGACGCTGAAGAGCTTTTCACGAGCTGTCACCTGTTTGTTTATCGACGTTTATCCTGTTTCATGTGTTTAACATTCAAAACATTCATATTCAGCGACGTTTCTTCCCCTGAAACACTCGTAAGGGTCAAAGAACAGGAGATGAATGGATGTTCACGGTGGATTGATGGAGATGAGATTTCATTAACATGCGAACGCTGTTTGTTGAGTGAACGTTAGTGGAGGGTTCAGGTGTTTCCTGGAACATTTAAAGAGATTTAACACTTATTCCACGAGGCGCACGCTGACGTGAAATCAGCTCTGCACTGGAAATATCAGGCGCTTTGTTTCTGCACCAGTGGACAAATCTTCCATTTTCACACAACAGAGCCGTCAGACGGCTCTTAATGCAGATACCGCCTTAAATACACGCTCACAACATATTGATCCCAGTTTCTACATCAAAGTCATCTCCCTCATTTTTCCATGAAGGTTAAAGCTGCTTCACTCAGAAACAGCTGAGTGGCTTTTCCCTCCATAGATAAAACCAGAAATCCAGCTGCTTTGTGGAGCGAGAGCGGGACGTCAGCAGGACGCCGTCCACCTTAAATGTGATCAAGGTCAGCATTTAAACGTAAATGTAGTTCAGCTGCAGTGTTCGTGCCGTTAGTGTCAGTCTTGGTGGTTGTGACACCGCGAAGGTGCAAACCAACCTTAAACCAGTCTGTCTCAGTCTGAGGTCCGCCATCAAACCCCCGGCCAGGACCAGGACCAGGACCAGGACCTCTGAGGCTCCTGTGGTCTCTGCCACCATGACATTAGCAGATCCTTTAAGCCCTGAGAGGTGGGGGGGGTCTCCACAGGTCTGACTTGTTCCTGTGAATCCCAACGATGCCCGTCCCCCCTTCCCCATCGGCTTCACGTGTCTTCAAGGCATCTTTCAGGTGTCTTGCAGGCATCTCTCAGGCGTCTTCCAGGCGTCTCTCAGGCGTCTTCCAGGCATCTTCCAGGTGTCTTGCAGGCATCTCTCAGGCGTCTTCCAGGCATCTCTCAGGCGTCTTCCAGGCGTCTTCCAGGCGTCTTGCAGGCGTCTCTCAGGCGTCTTCCAGGCGTCTTCCAGGCGTCTTCCAGCTCCTCGTCCAGCTGAAAAACTCCTCTGCGTTCGCTCTCACCGCTCTCGTCCTCTGCATCGTTTTCGGCTGCATCTTAAAAGTGATGTTCACAGCTTGTTCTGCTGCTCCCCAGCGGCCAAAAAAGAAGAGTTAGTGTGAGTTCAATAGGTGTAAAACAAACAGGAGTCACAGATATCAATCAGTCTGAACACACGCCCACGCAGTCCTGAGGAGAGGTCTGAGCGGCGGCTCAGCATGTGGGCGTCCAGCCTGAACACAAAGCAGACGGGAGTTCAGTCAATGGTGAATCACTGAGGAGTGACTTGGATTTAAAGGCCTGATTCAATGAATATGATGGTGACTGGCAAAGAAATAATAATAACAACAATTTAGTAATAATATTCTTTATTTGTAAGACTCCTTTCACAGCAGAAATACACCTCAGAGTGATGTAAAACCATCCTTTCTGACATAAACTCACCTGAAAACAGCACAAAGTCAGTGTATTTAATGTTTTCTCGTCAGCTCCTTTGATTTCTCTGAATCTGAAGCAGCAACACGTCCCTGGACGTCCCCGGATCGGTTTCGCTGTCTCACCTGTACCTGTCTCACCATGCCTCCGTCAGCCCCACACAGGGCTGAACCCGTGAGCTCAGCTTTCTCTAACTCAGCTCATATTAAAATCCACTTTATTTGTGCCGTTCTGAGCTAAATTACCTCAGAAAGCTAAGTGCATTTAATTTGCTGCTCCCTTCAGACGTCCGTCCAAAGTTATGATTAATAACTCTGGTGTCAACGGGGCAGTCTCCAAAAATCCAGATGTATTTGAAAAATGCTAATTCATGTCGATATTTCCGTGGCCGGCGTGTGACACCAAGTCAGAGCCTGTTAGGAAGCATCCGCGCTGACCGCCCGCCTCCCGTATCCTCTCCAGTGCTGTTTCCATGGCGATGCCCCGCTTGTCGTGACTAAAAGAGAGAGGATGCTGGACGCTGAGGAGCTCGAAGGCTCTTCCAGAGATTGTCCATTTCCCTCCAAAGCAGGGCAGGTAGAGGGGAAGAGGCGTGGAGGGCAGCAGCGAACAAATTAAACACGCGGCTCAGAAAAGAGCTCTGAGATGAGCCACCGGCGGGCTCGAGGAGTGGGCGGTGAGACGCTTTCTTCCTAGAAATTAAGCTTTGGCGAAATGAGAGACGAGCAGAAACTGGAGGAAGTCAGACATAATGACTGGTTTTATGATGCATGTGGGTAAACACCACTGCTCTGCAGCACAAAGTCATTTTCAGAGTTAAAGACGCTCGTTCACAGCGAAGCTGCAGAAACTCAGCGTGAAGGAGAGCTGAGTCTGTGTCCTCAGACAGAAAGAGATGGATCACACGGTGGATCACACGGTGGATCACAGTGGATCACAGAGTGGATCACACGGTGGATCACACAGTGGATCACACGGTGGATCACACAGTGGATCACAGTGGATCACAGAGTGGATCACACGGTGGATCACACAGTGGATCACTGTGGATCACAGGGTGGATCACAGAGTGGATCACACGGTGGATCACACAGTGGATCACATGGTGGATCACAGTGGATCACAGTGGATCACACGGTGGATCACACAGTGGATCACATGGTGGATCACATGGTGGATCACAGTGGATCACACAGTGGATCACACGGTGGATCACAGTGGATCACACAGTGGATCACACGGTGGATCACAGTGGATCACACAGTGGATCACAGTGGATCACACAGTGGATCACACGACCTCTGGGACCCACTTTGATCCAGAACTTCAGCTTTTTAAACAACATGTGAATATTTAGAGCATCAAAGACCAAAGAACTACACAAACTACACACAAACTACACACAGTGAGCTTTAAAGCTGCGTTCAGTCTTTTTATTTTATTACTTCAAGCTAAAGCAGGTATCACATATGACGGCCATGTGTTCATCTCCTTCATCCTTCATGTGTTCATCCTCCCTCGTGATCGACTGAGCCTTTCCAGATCGCCCCTTTCATACCTGATCATGATCCTCTCACCTGTAGCCAGTGAACCTGTTTACCTGTTTGACGCAGCGTTCCAGTTCTCCTGAGTCGTGACGTTGACAAACTGTTCTCGCCCGTTTAGACGTCCGGCGGAGTGAAGCAGCGCTAAGCTTCCTTTGTGATTCTGATATTCGCTCCTCGTTCAGATCTGCTTTGGTCTTCAGCTCCTGATAAAAATATCTGGCTCTAGCTGCTAAATGTTCCTCCACGCGGCTGTTCGGTGCTGGGCGGACGTCGTGCAGCAGCTTTCTCAGAGCTTTACTGTGAACGTGGCTGCCTGCTGTGGCTGGAAATGAGGCTGATGAGGGCGGTGTGAGCGAGCCAAAGCAGCCGATTTATGAGCCGAACCAGTGCAGCTTTAAATGTAACCTGCAGAAAAAGTTTTTTCCACCTGACCGATGCTGCTGACATCGACACGTTTAAGGCTTTAAAAGCACTTTCGGGTCATTGTGTTTTCAGACTGCGTTCAGTCATAAACTGGCAGGTTATCCGAGCGGTCCGTCAGTGAGCTCAGTAACACTTCACACGGTAGATCCAGTTTATCCTGAACGCTGCAGCAGCACAGTGCTCCATCCAGTCGCTCCAGCTCTGCATCCAAAGAAGCCACCCCTTCCTGAGGAGCCGTTAAAAAGCTTCCTCAGGACTCCGCACGTTGCTTCCTGTTGCTGAGCTGCAGCCGCCGTCCTCACTGGTGAGTCGTCGTCTGTTTTGTCCAGATGCATTGTGGGAGCACACTCACTAATCAGGCTTCGCTTTGTGGAGGATCTCATTTTGTTGTCATGAAACCTGCAGCGGGCAAATCAACTCCCGGCCAGTAGTTTGTTTTTAAAAGCACCAAAGTGGTCCGGCGGTGAAAAGACACCATTTTGCTGCTCGCGCGGTGCTCGCTCCTCTCATCTCGCCTCCATCTCCTTCCTCTTAATGAAAGGGCATCCTGGTGGAAGATGCCAGCTGCTTTAGCTGATGGATACCTGCACTGACTAATTTCCCATCCGAGAGGTGAGCGCGTCAGGAAAGGACGCACCTGCCAGCGCGGCTGTCAGCGAGCGCCTGGAAGCGGCGGGATAATTGAGCCGCGCTCTCAGATCTAACGGTGGAGAGGAGCGCGGCGGGATAATGGCCACTTTGCTCAGAGTGGGATTGCGGCAGGTGAAGCGCAGGACTCGTCCCTTTAATCCAAGGACTGAGCTGTCACATTTGAATGTCGTTACAGAGACGAGGCTTTCGCTAAGTGGCTGCGCCACAACGTGGCAAACCTCGTCAGGAGTGGACGGGCGGCGGGCTGATTTGGGCTGAACGTGGCGGCGTTTAGTCGAGGGAAGGAGTTTGATGTGTGTGTTCTCGTGTGTGTGAAAACAACGTGGAAGGACGTGAAGAGTTTGGCCTCATTCCAGACGCTCTCCTCTCCGTTTGAACCTGGAGTCCACGCAGACTTCAGAGGTGGTCCGGGGTCGTCTGACTGTCAGAGGGACAGATGGCGTCGCACATCATGACTGCGTGACGTATCGGAGGGTTAAAGGGACGCAGCGGCGGTTTGATGCCTGTGAGCAATGGCTTTGATGGTGATCAGACGGTTTTGGCCTTGGTTGAATCTCAACCTGGAGAAGCAGATTTAGCATTAAAAGCTCGAAACCTGAGAACATAATGATGTCAGACCTCCGGTGATGAAGCAGCAGATCCACCAATCAGCAGAAACCCTGCAGAGACGCTCTGTGGTCATCAGATTAGACGTGAAGAGGCTGACTCTGCTGTCCCTGCTGTTCACACAAAGCATCATGGGAACTGATGTAAATAAGAACAGTTTGAGTGACTCCTTCAGTTTCATCAGGAGACTCAACAACTCAAACTCCACCAGTCTGTAATCCACACATGGAGTCTCAGGAGCACCAGTTCAACCAGTCTACAGCTACAGACTTCCCATGAAGACGACCTCAAACGAGTCCAGTGCCGACGACCACGACGACCACGACGACCACGACGACCACGACGACCACGACAACCACGACGACCACGACGACCACGACGACCACGACGACCACGACTCCTGAGTGATTCGCTGTGAAAGCGACAACACGAGTGGCCGTCCTAAGAAACCAGCCTGTGAATGAAGAGAGCGACGGAGTGAGGACGGACAAGAGACACGCGGACAGTTTACAGCGTCTGCACTGATGTTTCTGAAGGGACAGACGGAGTTTGATGAATCCTCTGAGGACGGCGGGGACGTCAAACATGGTGGGAGCCCTGGGTCACTGCAGGAATATTAAAATGTCCCCGGCTTGTTTTCCACGTTCGCTGCAGCTCGATTCTGAGAGCAGAGCAGAGCAGATTCAGTCCTGTCGGTGGAGTCTGACATCGGCGGCGCTCTGGGATCCCGTCATTTACGATGCACCTGATGCGAGCGCGCAGAGGTAGATGTGTTTGCGTTTTGAGGCTCGGAGCCGCTTTTGGGGCTCGCTTCAAATGAGGCACATATGCTGCATTAATTAGTTTGAAACTCACAACTGAGTGTGACAGGTGACAAACCGAGGCCCTCTGCACAACCTCGTCCTCCTCTCAGCAGCCACCTCCTGCTGGAAGCTAAGTGAACCTCTCAGGCTCCGTCTGGCTGCCGCATGATGAAACCGACAGAGAAGTGATGAAACCGACAGCGAGCTGTAATCAGATGTGATTTTTCTCCTCACCTGTGACATAAATCTGATGTTTTTAATCAGTCTGAGCAGCTCAAGCTGCCTGCAGTGACGATTTTTAAACAGGTCAACAGATGGCACAACTTTTACCACAACTGTTGTTTCATTGACCCGCCGAGCTGCTGAAGGTCCTGTGTGTGTGTGTGTGTGTGTGTGTGTGTGTGTGTGTGTGTGTGTGTGTGTGTGTGTGTGTGTGTGTGTGTGTGTGCGTGCGTGTGTGTGTGTGTGTGGTATTATCAGACTTTTCTTTGGAAGATGCAGACATTCATCTTCAAACATTGGTAATGCATCTTTCTTTATCATTTTAATGTTCCTGCTTTTATCTAAACTGTGTGCATCAGGCCACCAGATGCACACAAACACACACACACACACACACACACACACACACACACACACACACACACACACACACACACTCACTCACTCACTCACTCACTCACTCTTACTCACACACACACACACACCAGTGAAACAGTTCCACAGGAATCCAGGCTGTCAATCATCCTCATCTGGCGCCCGGCTCGGCTACCTGCTGAAACGATAACACCTGCTCCATCAGAGCAGCTCTCAGCGACTGCCTCCTCACAGCTTTTCAAAGCGCTCTCCTACCACTCAGCTTATTACCAGCAGTAATTACACATGAAGTAACGACATCAGACAGAAGGTGGTGTTATGCTTATGTTCTGTGTCAGCGATCGTCCCAGCTCTGCTCACTCATCACGACTGTTCACGTCACATTTGATCCCATTTCAGTCAGAAACGTTCTCAGGTTCAGATCTGTGATCCGTTTTCTTTCTTTGTGGACTTCTTGTCTAGTTTGTTGCGTCTTCCTGTTCCTCAGGTAAAATACATGAGATACAGGTGCAAGTGTTCACAAAATGCATCTCAGCCAGGTGTGAGAAGTTTGGACAGCGTGGCCACTTCTTAAAAAACAAGGCCGTCTGCAAGGCTGATGTTTAGTGTGCTAATATGCTAACATTTGCTAATTAGCACGGAGCATAAAGCAGAGCAGAGCTCTGTCTTCCTGTCAGTGCGTGATGATGGTCCAAGGCAACACGGTGGCAGAAAATATACCTTTAACTAAGTGTGCGGTGAAATGTGTCTTTATGTCCTGTCACGATGCGTCTCTTCATCAAAGACAGAGGACGTGCTCAGTCTGAGCGCCTCAGTTAGCTCACAGCATGTCAGCTGTTTGTTTTTTAGATGCTAGTTTTCATAGACCAAAGCAGGTGGCGGGCTTGAAGCTGGCATTATTCCTCCCGAGGCGTGCGACCTGCACGTCCCTCCTTTCTGAATGCTCTTATTAGAATTTGCATTTAGGCTCAATGTTGCCATGACAGCAGCAAAGTCTCACAACTTCCATGTGAGACGTCGTTCTGTTGCCAGCTCGGCTCGTGTCGGCATGGAGGACAACGAGGCGGAGGACAGAAAATTCTCGAGTGGATGAGGAAACACCTTCATTCAGCAGGCTGGGATCTGGTGAGATCCTGAAATAAATACGAACGTCTTCATGTGCAGCTCCAGCCCTTCGCAGACGCTTCCCTGCAGGCTTTGCTCACTCTCTCGTGCCCTTTTCCTCCCTCGTGTGTGAACCGGTCTGAGTGTCGGCAGACGAACTTTCCCCGGTTTCATTCCACGAAGCTACAACTGGGGATTTGTCGCTGCGCTGACGTTTGTGTTAAAGATCCGTCAATAAACAGCCTCAGCGCTCAGCGCAAATAAGACAAAGCCAGTCCTGGAGATGAGCCGTCACCGGCTTCACTCGCTCTCGGCTGCACTCACGTAACTTCTGGCTATAATGTGAGCTGTATATGAAATACATTTCCTCTGCCCCCGACGCCATCCATGCATGTAAGCTGGTCTCCGTTTCCTTTGAGGTGAGGCTTGGATTAGAGGCCGACACCATGCACTCAGCCCGCTAAAGGATTTTATTATCACTGCGGGTCTTTGTCAGCGGCGCTACAGCAGACAGAGATTGTGCCACAACACTGCTCCTCAAAGACGTCCCACATAGCGCGACAACGCAGGCGTAGAGCGGCGGCGGCGATGATGATGAGGAAGCATTCTGCTCGCCTCATCTCTACGTCATGGCCCAGTTCTGCCTTTTCTCATGACGCTGCGGCGTTCGGCTGTGAGCAGGTCTGTGCAGCAAAGGTCAAAGGTCACCGAGTCCTTCGGGGTTCTTTTGAATGACCTCTGTGTGCTGCTTCAGGAGAAGCTGCTGCAGCGCCTGTTTGAAACCGTCCCTCCGGCTTCTCAACAACTGCTCGTCCAATCAGCTCCACATGGGTGCTGAGCTGTGCAGCTGCCATGACGCAGTTTCATCCTGCAGCTCTGCTGGACTGCAAACATCGATTCACTGTCTATAGATGAGCCACGGATGGGACTTCAGCTTGGTCAAGCAACTTCATAACCAACGTGAGATAATCTGGCTGCTGTCTTTGCTAACAGCTAGTTGCTTTGGACCAGACTATTCCTTGGAACAAAGCCTTCAGCTCAAAGTTTCATCACTGATTCTTGAAATGTTTTTTTAGCATACTGCTCCAATGAAACACCTCTGGCCTCTTTTCCTTCTTCTGGTCTTGAATGTTCTGTGGCGAGCGACGAAGAGCGAGCTGTACCCAGCATGCCGTTCAGCGGTGTGACAGTTAATAGAGGTCCCCTCTCAATGCAGACACAGTGTGTCCTTCTGCCAGGGGAACACAGGACTAATAAATATGTCGAGTAGATCTCAAGAGCTCGCACTGAAGCTGCACTGCCAGATGTGACGCCGACCAGATGAACAGCTGCTGAGAAAGTCGAAGGACAGATGGACGGACAAACAGAGACAGAGACTCCTTCCATGTTAGTCAGATGAAGACAGCGTCCACGCTGACTTGAACACATTTGGAACGACGTCTGTTCACACACACTGCGGCTTCTCTTATTTAAGTATCTGTGATTAAACGATTCTATGAAATTTCAATTACAACAGTCCTTCTGAGACTTGCTGCCATTGTTTACATCCGTGTTTTCCCTGGTGGGAGCCGGCGTGATGCACAGGACGTGTGAGAGCATGCAGCGGTGACGCGGTGGACTCGCTTTGAATTCCTGGTTTCAGCCTCGACGGGACGAGTTGCAGCTGGTTCAGATGTTTGCACGTTAAAGTTCACTGAAGTTGAACATTACTTTTACTTGGATTTAATATTTCGCTCAGTGTAAATATTATGTGGAACCAGCTGACGGAGAATATCAGCATGTTCTGAGGGAAAAGTCTCGACACCTGTCGGACGGAGCGTCATTAAATTTGTCCCCCTCAGGTTGATCGTCCCTTAACTTTCCTCTCGCATCATCAGCGGCTCAAATTAAAGTTGTGGACGTCGGTTTGTGACCAGATTCCTGCAAACCTTCCCATCCAGCTCAGCTCTGCTCGATGCTAACGTGAGCGCCTTAGCATCGAGCAGAGCTGCTAACGCTGGATTTAAGGCGTGAACCACGTGGTCTGAGTTGATCGAGTAAACCCGTGTCGACCACTGAGGCTGAAACGAATGATCCGGCCGTCCTGACAGGATTGAGGACCGTGCACGCTGCACACCAGAGGAACGTCAGCCAAGAGCGAAGCTGCAAACAGCCACAGCTCTTCGTTCATTGGTCGATTCACGGAAACAGGTCGAGCGAGGGGAGCGATGGGGGGCTCAGGCCCGGGTGCGACCTTGACCGGAGGATGTGCTGTCTGTTGACTGCGTGGATGGAAATGTGTCCATTGTCTCAGGCTTCTTTTCCAGGATTAGTCCCTCGTCTCCTTGGCACGGTTCCTTCACCCCGGCCGGCTGCTGTGTACACAGATCCACACAAAGCCCCCGATGTCATTTCACTGATGCTATTCTGTCTCCTCTGCTGTTATTATCAGTGCACCAGGAATGGGGGAGACACAGGACTTGACTGGAGGGAGTCAGTTTAATCAACGCCTTGCTTTTCTGTGACTTTGACCTTGATGAGATTTTCCTCTTTGGAGCGCTTTAACACACTTTGACTTATTTACTTTCTGCCTTCTGATGATCCGTGATGTCTCTCATGTCTTTATGATGAACACGTCACCAAATGTCAGCCGCTCAGTTTGACCTTATCTCTGTTAAAACCAAGAGATTACGTTTTCTGACATGGAGGAGGGGGGGGGGGGGGGGCTCTGCAGCGCACACAAACCGGGTCTTTGGCCACCTTTCATAACCACAAGTATAAATCCTGGAGAGTTTTTCGGCCGTGGCTGAAACGGCTGAACGGAGGCAGCTCAGTGACAGCGGGATGGGGGGGGGCGTCCGTGGGAGGCGGGGGGGTTATAATCACGCATGAGAGAAAAAAGGGCAGGCTGCTGGAAGGAGAGAAGCTCCACCGGGCTTCTTTTTTCCAAACAGTGTCCCCATTAACACGACTGATGTGCATCTCTGCAACAAGCTGCAAACTCATTTGGCCTTGGGAGCCATCGAGAGTCCTCGATGCGTTCGGATAAGTCACTCCTGAGACCACTAAAAGCCATTATTAGAAGGTGTTTATTGAGCTAGCCGTGGCCCAGATACAGCATAATATCCTGAGAACAGTTATAGCCCATAATTATATTAGGTTTTGGATGAAGACCGGCTATGATTAGACAAGTGATGAATCGCTCCATCAGAGAAAAAAACTGGTCCTCTTGGCTTATTTTAGGAAAACATTTGCTTTCCGTCTTATTGTTCGACATCACAAACACAATTCATCACCTGGACGAAGGTTTGAGGCGTCTGCGTTTGAGTTTCTGTCACAAAGCTGAAATCCAGCAGCGGGAGTGTCTCAGTGTCCTCGCTGCTTCGTCTCTCTGAGTAACAGCAAAGTGGAAATTCAGTTCTGTTTTGTTCATCTGACATCTTTAATAAGCGCAGTGCAATGCTGGTTGCATTATGGGAAATGTAGGTTCCATCGTTTTGTCTCAGTCTGTGAAACGTGTTGCTGCATCAGATTCAGAAAAAACAATGAAGCTGATGAGGAAAACCCTTAAATGCATTGACTTTGAGCTGTTTTCAGGTCAGTTTATGGCAGAGAGGATCACAGACATTGGGTTTTATTCATGCACTGCCTCTTAAATAACTTCTTTCTTAGAGAAATAGTTTTCGTCCAATGCATTATTTTGTTTTCTTCCTCTGCTCAGAGCTGTTTTTCCTTTATTCAGCTGTAGTTTATTGAGCTGTAGTTTATTGAGCTGTAGTTTATTCGGCTGTAGTTTATTCGGCTGTAGTTTATTCGGCTGTATCTGAGCACGTGGAGCGTCCCCTGCCTGACATCTTCAGTCGTCTCTGGTTTTCTCGTTACTGTAACAGACACCAGCAGTAATGAAGCCTTTCAATCACAGACGACACGTTTCCTTCGTGACGCTGGCGTTTAATCACTTCCTTTCAACTTTATTTGACCCTGAGGCTGCTTTCTCTTTGGCCCGGCGTGTCTGTAATGGCGCTGTTGTCTTCTGACGTCTTAAACAGGCTCAGTAAACCTGAGGCCGAGTCGCTCTGTATGCAGGCAGAGCTGCGCTGCCGAGAGGCGAGAGATTTAACTGACATCTTTAAATAGGTTCAATGAATAGGTTCACTGGGACTTTAATCACATTCAGTCTTTAGCTGAGCGTTGAGGGCAAAGCACTGAAAGAAAACTGTTGAATTAACATGAAAAAGTAACGCAGATTAGAATCATGTTTCCTGAAAACGATGTGCTCATCATCAATTTCCTGTTATTTACTCAGCTAACAGACTTTTCATGTCAGCTGGGTCTTTCTTTATGTCCAGTTGTGTCCCAGTAACACGACTGGGAATGAGCTAAAACACGTTCTGCAGTGAAAGGCGTAAAGCAAAGAGAGACGCTGCAGATCTGAGGTCAGCGAGCTGAAGTCAGATTGATGAAGCAGCAGACGGGCTCCTCGTTTCATCTGAATAACTCACTTCCTAACATGAATCCACGTTGTGTTTCTGCTCGTTGATCTGCACATTAACAAAGTAAATGTTGTTCCTCACACGTCTCACCACCGTGAAGACTTGGCCTTCTGCTGACGCTCCGTCGCTGCTGGAGGACGGCAGATATCTGTGAAAACCAGTGAGATGGTGCAGGCGTCGAGTCCGAGCTGCTGTCCAAGGCTCGCTCGCCCTCGCACACCTGGCCGAGCTGTTTCACTCCTCAGCAGGTGTCACGAAGCTCAGGAGAAGAATAGCGTGAAGGCTGAGAAGCGATGTGAGGGCTGATGCTAGCGCGGCTAACAGCTGCATTCAGGTCGCTGGTTCGGCTGAAATATCTTCAAAGAGCATCTGAAACTCTGCCTGCTCAGTTTTAATCACCTTCAGTGCAGAAAGCAGCGAGCAGACTTTAAATGAAGTGAACACGGCTGAAAGTGTCTGAACAGAAACGTGAATGAGCTGCGCAGTACACACCAACTCCACATTTGTGAAGCGAACAATCCGTCAGCTCTGTTTTCGGGGGTGGATGGATGCTCTGATGACACCCCCACCCGCATGGCGCTGCTGTCTCCTCTATCTGCAGGCAGCACGGGCGCACCACTGAAATCACTAATGCTTAATTAGCAGATTAGAAGATCCAATTAGGAGATCTCCTCTGTGTGGAATCAAGCCTCTGTCAACACGTCCAATGAAAATGAGATACTCCATGTTCGCACTTCAGGTGGGTGTTCCTCCCCCGCCTCGGTGACCCCTCGTGATTGACTGCTGCGTGCTTTGTTTAGCCCCGTGGACACTTTGTTTGAAGCTCATTTGTGATTAATCATTCATATTTCAGACTGAGCTGCGTGTCAGCGTTCAGATAAGTCCAGACCGAAAGGACGCCGTGAAAACGAGTCCGACTCTGCTCGGCCGGCTTCTCCTTCCTCTCATATCCATCAGATTTAGCAGCGTGGTTCTAATTACGTCGATATGAACGATAAGAAAACAGGTCCAGGAATCGTGTTTTTGTCCTAACTTTCGTTCAGACGGACGTCCTGCCTCTCAGTTTTACTCTCAGAGCATCAAGTACGATTGTTGCCTGTGATACGGAGCAGTAACATCCACCATCATCGAACATATCTGCCAAAGCAAAGCAGGATCTGGACTGGAGGATGATGATGAGGACCTTCATGGATGAAGACTGGCTGTCAGAGCTACTGATGTGCCGTCAAACTTTAGACTTGATCAGTGTTGTCCAGAAGAGACTCACTCGCGCTCGGCCGCTCAGCTGACGAGGGTCTCGGTGACCGTCAGGTTTTATTTCCGCCTCTGTAGGTGTGTTCTGTGGCTGGTTTAACTCCCGCTGTGGGATAATAACACAAATCCAGTGGATTTCAGCAGGTGACTAATTGCTGAAGACTCCTTCGTTTGGTGTCATGGAGACTTCCAGAGACAGACAGCACGTCCTCTGCCGCTGTCGTCCTTAAAAACAGGCCTCTTCAAATTCTTTAAATTTGAAGCCCAGAAACCTTTTTAATTGAACCGTTGGCTTCATCGTTCCATCAGGAACTCTTAACGTGACGAATCCCACATTTACTTTTTAATCAAACCCACCTTCAAGAACACTTCGCTGCAGTTCAGAGAAAAGAGGACGGCGGTGATGAAAGCACAGGTCTGCTGTAGGTAAGCACGCTAACGCTTCCAGCAGACGTTCGCCGTCCCCAGAAGATGTCTCCTGCAGATTCTGTAGACCTGCTTTCTCCATCTTTGAGTCCCCGCCAGATACTGTGACAGTGAACTTCTGTGTCTGAGATTCTGGTGGAGATCACAAAGTTTCCAGAGATACTAACTATGTCAGAGTGAGTTTTGGTGAAATGGGCATAAAGTGATGCATCAGACATGTAGGATATGTGTTTGATGGGACGGTCGTATGAGAACTGAGGACTTCTCTTCGTGTGAGCATCATGTAGCTTCAGTGAGAGCTGCCAGCATTGCTAAGATTCAAGCAAACTGGGGGGAAACTGCTTCCAGTGCAGCTTGCTGTGGATATTCATTGTCCTCTCAATCAGTTTCTGAGAACTTTGCCTCTAGCACCACCAGCAGGCCAGACTGGGCAGCACTGGGAGGGCCGAGCGTCGTATGAAATGAAGCATCAGATCACATGATGGAAAGATCTCATGTCATTCATCTGAACAAGTAAAGTTTGAATCAGACGACCAAGAACGACCCCCCCACGCCCCCCCACCACCACCACCACCACCACCACCACCACCCTGACCGCAGCGCTCACACCAAACACGCCTCGCCACCCCCCCGAGGCCGGAGTCCACATTAACATCGTAATAGGAAAGTGTGTTAAATCACAGCTTTAGCGGCCTGACAAGAGCGAATTGGATGTCAGGAGGATTCGTGCTCACTTTAATTGAATCTGCCCAGCACTAAGAAAGAAAATCTGAAGTCAAAATAACCTATTAGATCTATCAGGTCATGTTTTGTTGAGCCTGACAGATAGCACTGCTCCGCCACCCCCCACCTCTGTGCTTCCTGCAGGTTGGGGGGTGCAGGAGTGGAGGTGGGCGCAGCTGATGTTATCCACCATGTTTCTCTCCGTTTCTGTTATTTGTTAATAAATTGTGGCCGACTCTTTCTGTTTCCTGGAGCTCACTCAGCAAATCCCCTGACTGAGACACAACTAGCTGGAGCAGCTTGTGGGGGGGTTCTAGTGAGCTACTACAGCTAATGGATGGTGGGGGCTGCTCCTCGTGGTCTGATTGCTAAGAGGAGGCTGTTTGGTCCATTCCCTGTTCTCCACGTGCAGATCAGCTGCTCGCTGCGACGGCGTCTGAAGTTCAAAGCACAGAAACGCGTCAGTTACATCGACGCTGCTTTACAGAATGAAGTCAAGGTCACATCTCACCTCCTCTCCACCCGTCCCTCCCGCTGTCCTGTGCATTACAGTGCGGTGCTGGTGATGAAAACATGCGCTCCATCTTTGCGCTGCGATTGGCCGATCTCATCTACAACCAGATACTTTGGGTTGTCATGGATCCCTGCACCCAATCAGCAGCTTTCACACAGCATTACAGGCGAGAGCGTCGGGCTCGTCAGCCAGGCCCGGGCGTTTGTTTACTTAATGCCATCTCAGATCAGCTGTTTCTTCTAAAAAACATTCATTTTTATAAGCATTGAACTTAACGGTGATGAGGACACGTGCAGTAGGTTGACGAGGAAAAAATACTGCGTGTAGTTTCAGCGTTCGGCGTCTTCTCGGTGCTCCTCGCTCCTCATTGGAGACGTGTTAACAGGTTGATTATGTATTCCGCTGGATCGGCTGAGGTCAAACTGTTTGCCGCCGTCAGTGTTGCAGGGAAAATTCTCCATGTCTGAACAGAAGGCGTAGACGGCGCTGATGGGATTCATAGGAACTGCAAGAAGACTGAAGAGGGAGATGAAACCAGCATGAAATACAGGCTTTCATACACGAGATGAACGCTGTGGAAACACAAATAAAACAGAATGTGATAACTCTAATCCTCTCAGACAAGAGCTCACCTGAAAGCAGCACAAAGTCAATACATCTCATGTTCTTCCTCATCAGCTTCATTGATTTCTGTAAATATCTGCTGACTGTGAATCTGATGCAGCGACACGTTGTAAAGGTGTGGAACGCTGCAGAAACACCTGTTTGGATCATTTCCTCAGTGAATGTGGTGAATGTGGTTCCTCACAGTCCAGCAGGAATATGATCATTCCTCCCGCTGAGTGCTGAGTGCTTATTAGCGTATCAGCCAGATAAAAGGAGCTCCGCTGGTGCCGGGAGGTGACCTGCTCTTACCTCTTATTAGTCAGAAGCAAACAGAAGAACACACCTGGTGACGTTTTCTACCTGTGTTCCTTTAGATGTGAAGACATGAAGAGCTGAACCAGTTCAGTCCAGTTCAGTCCAGTTCAGCCTCAGACAAACAGTCATGTTTTGGTTAGACATGTCTGGAGTTGGTGGTGGACATGTCTGTCCACTGAACTCTTACTGATGAACAACCAATGAGGTGTTGTTTGTCTCAAAGCAGTCTGCTTAGAGACAGGAGACCACCTGGTCTGTCCCTGTCCATCACTTCTGTTCAAGCAGCAGACCTCTGGCCTGCAGTCTAATCTACGTCTCTATCTGAGGACACCTCAGGAGGGACGAAGTGTCCTGCTGTCCCCACAGTGTAACGCTGAGTTCAGTTCTGTCTGTCCACGCTGAGTTTGACCTTTCTCTGCTTTCAGATTCGCGAGCTGGAGAAGGAGCGCCCAGAACGGTGGACCACGCGGTGATCGGAGGAGTGGTGGCCGTGGTCGTCTTCGCCATGCTCTGTCTACTCATCGTCCTGGGCCGTTACTTTGCAAGACACAAAGGTAGAACACCTGAACATGAAGCTTTATAACCAACACGTTTGATTTTCTCTCAGACTAACATTAATCGGGAAGATTATTACATCCAGAAGGTGTAACGAGGAGTTCGTCCAATCAGCGCTCAGCTGCCGCACAGATTCAGTCTGAATAAAACCACAAACAGGAGCTGAAAGTATTCAAAGACACGAGTGAGGGAGCACTGACTGACAGCAATAAACGAGCGCAGTCAGCCAATAACAGACCGGCCCACCGCCGCACGTTACCGCCATGTTACTGCCGTCTGTGGGACACCTGAGCTGAGTCCAATCTGGAGAGACAGCTGGACAGTAAATCTCCTCCCTTTTATTTGGAGAGTTCAAGACGGGACGTAGAGCCTGAGCTGGAGGATGAATATATAAAAGCCAGGAGGAAACATTTACTGGGCTACTTTACAGATAAAACTGTCTCTGTTTGCTCAGACGAAACCAAATACAGTGAAGCTGGACCGAGTCTGCAGCCTCAATGAATGCCCTGTCTGATCCACGTAAAGTGCAACAGCGTCCGAGACTGAAACCAGAAACACGATCCCTCGGAAAAAAGGTCAAACTTCAGGCCCAATCCTCTGCAGACTTTATGCTCCATGTGGCTTCAGCACGAACCACAAAACACCATCCAGAACATGGACCAACAAGCAGCAGGCCTTCAGAAAGCTCAGGTGTGTGCGACAAACACAGGAGCTGCTGATGGAGTCAGCCTGCTGTGGACAGAGGACAGTCTGTCAGCGTGTCCTCTGAGTCCACTCCGCTCCTGTAAAAACCTTTTTCATTGGATGGATGCTGCTCAAATAATGGAGCGATGGTTATTAAGGTAATATAATGCATCTCATCTGCTGCCCTCATAACCAAGAAATAATTACAACCTATAACAAATTTCACACTGTGATGATATTTCTCATGCAGGAGGAAATGGGATCGGACACATTAACCACTTCAGAGAGGAAATAGTGTGAACGAGGCCATTTAAAGGTGTAGAGGTGACGTTTGTGACTGCGAGATGATGAACTCTCACATCATTCATTAACACTGAACACCGACCTGTGGGGCGCCCGCGCTCTGCAGCGGCTCCAGGGTCACTGCAGATCTGTGGCTGAGCTCGGACACATCTGAAGGATTCAGGGTCCGTAATCCAAAAATATTACGATATGAATAAGATGGCTGTCGTCTTTACAGCCTGTCTGACCGCTCATGTTTCTGCTAGCGATGATTTTCCTTCCATGACCTGAGAATCCGTCTACGCAGGTGGACGTGGTGCAGGTGTGACCACAGCGACGGCTCCTGAGGAGGTTAGCATAGATGCTACTGTAGCATCAGTCTCATCAGAAACTTTATTTCAGAGTGAATGTTGGGATGTGAGACTGGAGCCAGAGGACGTCGCTCAGGGTTCAGGACTTTTCGCGGCCTGACGGCGGAGAGCACGGCTGGATTAACTGGCTGCAGATTACAGCAGAAATGTGACGCTTCAGACTGACGCTGCGCCGGCAAACGTCAGATAAATGAAGGATCAGATGGCTGATAGCGTGACGGCTTAAACCTACGTTAAATAAGAGCAAAATCAGGATTTGGCTTCTTCTTCTCCTTCACCGCCCGTCTGTTAGAGCACACTGAACCTCTTGTTTCTGTGTCATGAAGCAGCATTTGTGCTTTTATTTTTTCCACATCTGTCAGCGCCCTTCCTCTTTCGATCTGGAGCATCGCGCTCGTTATCAACCTCGCTGCGATCCGATGTGAATAAATCTTGTAAATTAAGTTTGAAGTGGCCGGCTAGTTCCTTTTTTTGCTGAACTTGACAAGGTTAATTTGAAAGTGTGAGCCTTGCTCTGCTTCACACTCCACATCATTTCTAAAGCTGATTTCCATGTGCCAGTCTTGAATGGGAAAGCGGGAACGTCGTGTATCATCTGAATATTACAGCTTGCTGGTGGTGGGTTTGAGGAAGCGGCCGCACGGAGGAGGATTTGCATAATTAGGTGCTGTGGGATGTAGAGCCACATTTTAATCTTTAGTATCATCGAAGCAGCGGGCTATTATCCAGTCTGTGACACTGTCCTTCATCCCTCCTCCTCCTCAGGTACCTACTTCACGCACGAAGCTAAAGGAGCGGACGACGCGGCGGACGCAGACACGGCCATCATCAACGCAGAGGGCGGCCACACCAACTCGGACGAGAAGAAAGAGTACTACATCTAATCCAAACCAGACCCCTCACTCCAGCGTCCTCTTTGGGACGCCGAGCTGTTTTTGGGGCCGGGGAGCGGGGAGAGGGGAGAGGGGGGGTCCGTGGAGGGGTTTCAGTTGGTTCAGGATCACTTTTAGCGCGAGTAGAGGAGAGCGGGGTTGAAGGAAGGCCTGGTTTTAAGCCGTTGTTTAGTCTAGTCTGCAGATGTAGATGGAATGTTTTGTGTGTAAAAAAAATCAAAAATCAAAAAAGGACAAAAAACGGGGGGGGCTCGGGTTTTCGGTAAGCTGAGGGGGGGTGGGACGGGGGTGGGACGGGACGCCAGACGTTGCCAGAAATCACTGTAGAGAGCTTCACCATTCGACACCTCCCTGACTGCTGGTACGAATTTGTTTCAGTTCAACCATTTGCAGAAAATTCTGTGCCTTGTTCTATCCATACTTTGGATTTGTGTTGATCCTCATTTGCATAACCTCGTCGCTCCCCTTTCCTGTTTCATCTTTCCCACTCGTAATTATCAATGTGCTGTTGGCTTTTGTATGAGGGTAAAATTTCACAGCCACTTTATTCATTTCCCCAAACGTGTCTGCACACACGCGTCCTCTCCTGCATAACAACTCTTTCCAGTATACTGTGATTCGTCTCCAGCCGGTTCGTCCTCTGTTTCTCCCTCCAGTTTTGACAGCTCCAAAAATGCATGGAATGCTTTACATATCATTGTACAAAGGACATATTGAGAAACAGGTTTGATGTACTGTATACGCCCCCCTCCCCGGCCCCCTCCCAAACACAACCACTCCGA
>NC_092071.1:546353-586353 GCF_039877785.1 Chaetodon trifascialis | reverse complement strand
AGAACTGAGGACACGACCAACACAGAAGCTCCAAATGATGACGTTCGCTCTGCTGAAGCCGCCGGATACCTTTCTTGTAGGTGGCATCAACACCTTTGCCCATCTTTTCTTTGCTGTTGGCGTCCACGTCCATGTAAGGGAAGACTCTGGCCTGGTAGGTCCACAGGTAGTCGTTGGAGCCAAAGAAGTGAACGGGAAACTCCCCGACGTCGTGCCTCATCCGCTGGATGTTTTCTGGGATGGTTTTGGGATGACTGACTTCTGCTGGCCACCACCTTTACAGAGCAGCAGAGGAAAAACAAAAGGAAAAGTCTCTGATTGCTGTACGGGACTGATCATCTATCTGTCTGATCTGCGTCTGCGTCGAAGGTTTGGAAACGTCTACAAAGTCTTTTGGAGGTGACGACACTGATGCACCTGTAGCATGAAGGTCGAGGCTGCTTTCATGGCACAAAGGTTTCTGGTGACTAAAACAAAAGCGTCCTCTTACCATCAGTTACTTCGATATGTAGAAATAACTAAACTAATACTTGAACAAGACCTGTGGTCTATAGCCATGCTAGCAGCTCGCAGCAATGCTTTGTGCTGAATGCTAACATGCCAATGTTTACACGCATGTTTACCATCTTTCTTTTGGATGCTAGCATGCTAACATCCGCCAGTTAGCCCTAAACACAAAATACAGCCAGAGATGGTTCAGAAAGGAGACGCCGCACAGTCACTTCCTGTATCTGCCCCGCCCCTTTAGGAGGCCCTGAGTCTGTCCACCTCAATGGGAGACGTCTTCCTGTCTCCAGCTCACCACTGACCTGTAGCGTCCCACCTTCACCCACAGGATGTCCTTGTAGCGCGGTTTCTTCCCAGCCTTGCAGTCGTTGCAGTACCAGCTGCCTTTCGGCATTTCCATGTTGAGACACTCCCGGTGGAACGCAGCAGGACAGGACTCACAGCACAGCAGACTGCCCCCTGCAGGACATGGCAGGCAACAGCTGGTTGGTGAGAGCTACTTTCAAGTTTTTACTGTTCTGAAATGTCTATATGGAGCTTTTAGCCTCTTTCAGCTCGTTGTTTTGGTTTAAGAGAGTTAGAGCAGAAGACTGATGCATTCTGGGATCTGTAAGATAAACATGGACCCACAGCCAGCAGCCAGTTAGCTTAGCTTAGCAAAGACTGGAAACAGGGATAACAGCTAGCCCAGCTCTGTCCAGTGCTAACAACGTCCACCACGCTGCACGTCTGCAGCCCACTAAGCAGCACAGCGTCTGCTTGGTCTGCAGTTACGTCAGGACCGCTACGTCAGCTGGCTGCTAGCGCTAGCTTCATGCTCGCCGCACAG
Source organism: Chaetodon trifascialis (assembly GCF_039877785.1). Classification (NCBI taxonomy): domain Eukaryota; kingdom Metazoa; phylum Chordata; class Actinopteri; order Chaetodontiformes; family Chaetodontidae; genus Chaetodon; species Chaetodon trifascialis. Next base: position 585,017 of record NC_092071.1, on the reverse strand, counting down.
ACATGAGACTGCGCTCATATTTATCAGGCCGGCTTCAAACTAACCACACGTACCTTCAGTGCAGACGAAGCACCAGCTGACATTGACGTGTTCGTGGTTCTTGACGCCGCGGCGGGGAGTGAAATGGTTGGGACAGATCATGCTGTTGTTGGAGAGGACGACGCAGCCTGCCGCCATGCAGAGGTCTGTGGCGTGATAGGCGACGGGGCAGCGCACGCAGCGAACCAGACGACCTGCGGACAAACACCAGACCACCAATCAGAGCGTGGAAGGAGCTCCGGGTCATTACAGGAAGGTGGGCGTGTCCTCTGGTTACCTTTAGAGATGGACGAGCTGTTGGGATTGGCGATGAAGCAGGTGAGGCAGACGTGGATGGAGCAGCGGAAGCCTCGGTTCACAGGTGCGGTCGGAGCGAAGTTGGCGATACACTCGCCGTGATAAAACTTCCCACAGACAGGAATCATACAGCGGCGCACGTCCTCACCGCGCTTCTTACAGACGAAGCAGGTGTGGACACCTGAGAGACAACACTTACATTTATATCCAGAGATCTTTACAGCAGAAATACAACTTTTCACACAGCCTGATCGACCAGCGGCTCCAGTGAGCTAAAGCTGCTCAGATGACTCAGGTAATCAGGTGATTCAGTAATTAGACATGCACATTTATTCTTGGTTCATTAGATGAATCTAAGATCCAAATCAAAAAACTGCATTTTACATGAAACTCACAAAGAAAAATTGGTTTTAAAAAAGTTTTAAAATTTTTAGTTACTGAATTTTTAAAAAGGGAAAGAACCAAAAGAAATCCTTCACTTGAACTCGGTTCAGTCACGATGTCTCAGCGTTCAGACCTTCATCAGGTGAAGCTCATGAGCTGCTGAACTCAGGTGAACGAGTCTTACATTGCAGACACACCTGATTTACACTCCGGGCAGATAAACTTCCCTTTGGGAGCTTCGGCCAGAGAGATGCAGGCCAGGTGGAAGGCTCCACAGCACTGACCCTCACAGAGCAGCAGCTCACCTGTCTTCTCACACACCTGAACAGGAAACACAAGCAGCTTTCAAAGACAGAATGAAAGTGATTCACTGTGAAGGTGATCGCATGGGTTTCCCTTCCTGCACGGTCTGAAGGGTTTCTGCAAATTTACTCTTCAAAAGTTCTTTTTCAAACCTTAAAACTGAGCTGGGACACACTTTGACGGACGATAATCAGCTCGAACCGAGACGACAGGAAGTCAAACAAGAGCGTGAGCATCGTTTGGACGTTCAGGTGTCAACAAAACGTTCTTTTAGTCCAGTGAGACACGACCACACAGGAGACAGGAGGAGACAGGAGGAGACACGAGGAGACAGGAGGAGGAGACAGGAGGGGACACAAGGTGACAGGAGGAGACACAAGGAGACAGGAGGAGGAGACAGGAGGGGACACGAGGTGACAGGAGGAGACACAAGGAGACAGGAGGAGACACGAGGAGGAGACAGGCGGAGACACGAGGAGACAGGAGGAGGAGACAGGCGGAGACACGAGGAGACAGGAGGAGGAGGAGGGTGGAGATAACGGGATTAATTTGACGTCAGTCTCAAACAGTAATGACATTATTAGTTGGCTGCTGTCTCGCTTCACATCAGCTCATTATGTTTCACCTTCATCAACAACACATGAAAGAGACGAAGTGACAGGAAGACGTTTGAGTTTTGAACGACGTCAGGATGTGAAAAATATCTTCATGTGTAAAAATCGCTGTTTTTTGTTTCTGTCAAGTTTCTCTGTTTGCTGTGACATCGACAGACGCAGCATCAGAGCGTCTTCATCGCACGCTGAGTCAACACGGCTGTTTTAACATACAGGCTCAGATGTCCCCATGAGGACTGAACGGTGCCGCGGCGTCTCCCGGTTCAGCCTCCAGAGACGTCCCTCGGCCTGACGCTCACCTGACATATGTTCTCCTTCATGGAGGCGGGGCCTCCTCGGTCCCCGATGATCTTCCTGGAGGGTAAAAGCGGGTCGTCACACAGCGACAGGTCGTCCTTCATGGAGGAGAAGCTGTGGTCCAGGCTGGACGAGTCGCCCTGCAGAGACAAAGGACACGATCACAGTGAAGCATCCGTCAGCCTGAGACGCAGAGTCTTCCTCACAGAGAATGACGCTTCCTCCACTCAGCAGGGAGGAAGGTGTGTGCACAGAGAGGGAGGCGTCGCCGCTCTACGACAAAGACCAACTTATGATGTTTATCTCTATTCTGCTGACATCACAGTGAATGACGGACAGAAGAAGAAGGTTGACTGACGGTTTGGACACTTAATGGAGGTTTGATGTATGAGATCACTTCAGGCGGCTGACCTCGGACTCCGCTGTGCCCTTCCTGACCTCTTGGGCTTGAGGAGCGTCATCGTCCGCTGACGGCGTCGTCACCTGGGAGGGTTCATCTGGCGCCAGCGCCGGACTGGAGGGCGCAGATGAGCTGGGAGGAGGATCCGCCTGCACGGCCGGCGTACAGGTGGACGTCTCTGCGGGCGTCGGTGCGGAGCTGGACGCCGTGAGCGGCTTAGTCCTCGACTTTAAAGTTGGTGGTGCAGAATCTGTGTGTGAGACAGGTGTCAGAGTCACACTGCAGGTAAACAGCACAGGTGAGTCAAGAAAATTTCAAATCATTCTATTCTGACAGCAGACCTGACAGTGTATGATGATGATGATGATGATGATGATGATGAAGATCACCTGCACTGTGGTGTCACACACACTGAGATGACTGACTCACCTGACTGAGCAGCAGGACTTGAGTTCTTCAGTGTTTTGACCTGTAAAAAGAGGACAAATAATCAAACTGACACACAAACATCCTGATGATGAAGATGATGATGATGATACATCACTTCCTGTCCTCTGAGGGTCTGTGGGGGTCCGCCATGCTGCTCTCTGTCTGCAGATTAATTAAATCGTGTTGGAACAAACAACGTTCAGGTTCGATGAGAGCTGCAGATTCTTCCTCTCTCACGCTCTTCACACTCTGACGTATATCTGACAAATATCGTAGCGTACTTTAAACACTGACGAGCGTTCAGCAGCTCGACGGCTGACGTTAAACTGCTCTTCAACTCAACTCTTCATCCTCAGTTTTAGAGCATTACACTAAACCACAGACAGCATAAACTGCTATAAACACACATCATCCTGACACATGATGGCACAGGTGAACGTCAGGTGTATTCGAGAACATGCTGTACCTTCTTCTTGGGGCCTGTTGAGGCCTCGGCCTCCAGACAGTACTCCAGGATCTTCTGAGTGGGTTTCCTCTTCCTCTTCCTCCCCAGCACAGGAGCGTTTCCTGTCAATCAAAGGTGACGTCAGAAGGCTCGTCCATGTTCTAGAAGCTTCAGGTGAGACGAGTGGACAGCAAAGACGAGTGGACGGGCACAGATGAGGGGACGGCACAGACGAGGGGACGGCACAGACAGGACGGTGGACTCTAATCCAGAGAATCAGAGCAGATCTCAAACAGCAGCAGCTGCTGAAGATGAACGGAGAGTTCATCACTTTCATGCAGCCTGATGTTGTCTTCGTTTTAGACCGGCTTGTTTTGTCTTGTGTGAACCAATCAGAGGCCAGAGGCTGCAGCTGTAGAGACGGACGGCTAACGTCATCACTGTCTCACCGACAACAGAAAAATTTTCATTTAAGTTGTTTTTACTGCGTGGATTTAAAACAGCTCGCTGAGGAGGAAGAGGAGGCCCTCCAGCTGAGCTCTGATTGGACGACAGTTTCTCCAACCAGGAAAACTGTTTTAATCACCAACATCATCGACATGACAACGAACAAACTCTGAGGTTCCATGGCTTCATAACAAAGCTTGTTAGCCTCAGCTAGCTTTAGCACTAGCTTTAGAGCTAGCCTTAGCTGGCTTTAGAGCTAGCCTTAGCTGGCTTTAGAGCTAGCCTTAGCGCTAGCCTTAGCTGGCTTTAGAGCTAGCCTAGGCAGGCTGTGCTGCGACCCGTGTGGTGCTAAAACAGTTTGTCTGCGGCTCAAACGTTCACTGGTCGATGGAGGTTTCATCTGATCTTCAGTTTGAAATCAATCAATCAATCAATCAATCAAAAACTACTAAAGGTCCATCAGAAACAACAGAAGGAGATCTGGAACAGAGCCAAAGTCAGACACCACCTTAAATCCAAGAGAATTACGACACATCTGCACATAAAACACTGATTCACCGCGTGCAGACGTCTGAGCGCGCCACCGCAGAATAAATGTGCGTCTGGACGTCCCTGTTCTACAGTGTCCCTGAGCTCAAAGTCAGAACCAGAACTACGTCATTTCCCAGTTTGTGTGGAAGACTTGGACTGGTCTGCACGGAGCTCTGAGCTCAACACCTTTGGGATGAACACCGACTACGACACCGCAGAAGCCAATGGGATCGCTGCTGTTGCAGCGTCTGTGAAACTGACTCACCGGCGTCTCTGACGAGGCCTTCCGACAGCTCGGCCTCAGGGGGAGGGGTCAGCGTGTCGATGGACAGCACAGGTGCATCTTGGGGAGACGTGTTTTCAGTGCTGGGGATTTGTAGTTCAGGCGGCGTTGTTCCAGGAACTTCCTCAGGAGGTGGCGTCTGGATTTCAGGAAGTAAGTTCAAGGACGGTTGGTCACGTGAGTCCCTGTCTGATCCCGAGGCTTCAGGCCCGGCGGTGGCGGACTGAGTGGCCTGAGAAAACACATGATGTGACGTCAGGTTCGTGTGCAGCTGCAGTGAAACGGAGCGCTCAGAGCCGCAGCATGAAGCATGAATGACGAAGAGAATGAAAAAGCTGCAACAGATCTTACTTTGAGTGAGTTTTACCTTTCCAATCAACTGGAGAGGCTTTTTGCTTTTCTTCCTGGAGGAGAAAATCTGATCGTACTCTTCGGTCCACTCAATCAGCCTCTTGCTTGGTTTTCTTATTCGTTTATGTGCTGTGGAAGATGAAGAGGAAGAAGAGGCAGCAGCTGTTGTCAGACACTCTGGTGCTCTGCTGGTAAAACCACCGCGCTATGAGTTCCTGTCATTCAGCCACAGGAAGTCATAGCACTGTCCTGCTTTAGCTGGGATTAATGAGTCCCTCCTTCAGACTGGAGAAAGACTCGAGGGTTTAAGAAAACTGGCCTTTGTTCTTCTTTGCAGACCAAAACTCCAGCGAGGTCAAACATGCTAACGTCGGTTCTCAGAGGAAGTGACAGCAGATGGAAAGAACATCGATCATCTGTTCATCTTCTACAAACACATTATCAAGAGCAGCACAAGCACGACAAACAACAGCATAACAGCATTTTGAAATATCACATTCAAAGTTCGCAAACAAGTTTTTACGTTTGCTCAAACATTTTTCTTCTTCTACTGTTTATTGTAGCCATGTGTAGCTTATACTGCCACCTACTGACACAGCTATGCTTTGTGTAGCCTTTGCTCCAAACCACATGGAAACCTGATTTGATGTGAGTTCAAACACTCAAAACTAAAAGTTAAATCTCCAACTTCCATTTGTGTAAACTGACACACATCTAGTTAGCTACTAGCAGTTGTGTTAGCAGCGTACCCGTGAACACACACAACTTCCAGAAGTGCCTTTTTTTGATTTCTACGTGGGTTGGTTTGTTTCCAGTGGACATCAGAGATCATCGTATCCTCTGAACATGTGACTCGTGGAGCTCTGGGTCTGCTTCATTATTCTCTAAACTCGACTCACCTGTTGGAACCTCGTCGCCGCCTCCAGCGTTGTGCGTGAAGCTTGTGTTGCTCTCAGTGACATCACCTGGGCCTTTCTGCTGTTCCAAACATGGCGTAGTGTCGCCCCCCCTCTGCTCCAAAGGCACCATGTTCTGTAGCTTCTCAGTAACTCTGCTCCACCTCTCCTCCACCTCTCCAACCACTGCTTCATCAACTCCTGCCGGCCGCTCCCAGCTGCATGTCTGAACATCCAACAGGGGCTGAACTCTGGACTCCACTCCTGACGAAGAGTCCGCTGCTGGCAAGGACTCCAGTCCTGGGAAACCAGGTCCGGTCCTGGCAGGACGACAAGGCACTTTACGGTTGGCTTTCTTTTTCATTCCCGTGGAGCTGCTCCTTCTGTTGTAGGACCTCTTTGGCGTCTGACTTCTGCCGTTTTCACTGTGGCTGATTTTGATTTTGACTGGACTCGAGCTGTTACTAACATGTGGGATTAGCTGATCTTGGCCTGCAGATCTCGTCTCTCCGGGCATCACTGAGGGTTCCTCCTTGACATGTGCACTCGGTGGCCCGATCTCCAGCTCTAAGGGGGTCCCCTCCCGCTCTCTAGTGTCATGCAAGTCCTTCAGCATCATGAGGAAAGTGCTGAACTTGTAGTTTGCATCTGCTTTGAAAGAGATGGGTTTACCATCAGCCTCGCTCGTCAGAGACTGGAAGGACACCTCCTCCACGTTTTTGAAAGCATTCATAAAAGCAAACGGCGAGGAAGGTGATGATGAGGAGCATATGTCAGAAGACTGATCCTCCTTCTTTGCTTTCACCCTTGAAGTAAGAGGTATGAAGTCCATTGGTGGGGTTGAAGATATCGAGAGATCTTCGTCCTCGCTCTTGACATCGGCTTCAAAGTCAGTTGACTGAGGAAACATCAGAGGGGGGGTGCTACAGCTGGAGAACACGTCCTGACCACGACCTTGAGATTTGAGAGAGTTGATTTTAGTGCAACGTTTGGCCTCGGGACCACACACGGTCTCGTGTGCTGAGTGGTTCTCGATGTCCTCGGCCTTCCTGTACGGACCGAAGCCGTCTTTCTGCTCGGCTTCCTTCCTTTTCTCACGCTTCCTCCGTTCCGCCTCCTCCATGGCCTTCAGGGCTCTGGTCATCAGTCGACTGCTGGCAGGCAGGTGGGCTGGCTGCTCCTGTAGTACGACCTTACTCACTTTATCTGGAACCTGCTTTGACTTGTGGACTTTCTTGGTCTTCTCAGTGGACAGACCTTCAGGTACGCGAGCGTCCCCACACACTGAGGTTCTATTAAAAGCTGCACCACTGGTAGGTGTCGCTTTTTGCTCCGAGCTGCCTGATTGGTCAGAGGACGTGTCTGTCACATCAGAGGTTGGAGTATCTTTACCCTCCGACTGCTCTGATTGGTTAGAGGAGGTCACATTGGTTGGGTTTACATTTAAAACAGGTATCCTTTCGGCTTCTGTGCTTCCACACTGATTGGACACAGTTTTCCCTTGTGATGACTCTGATGAGAGACGAAGAACACCAGTCCCACCGCTTGCTTTTAGCTTCTTAACGGAGACCTTTAAGGGTTCTGAACTGACTGCCTGTGTCTCTTTAGGGACACTGTTGTCCACACAGTCTGAGTGTATAAAGGACATTTTAGTCCCATCAGTATTTGGTGTTTTCTCGGTCTTTGGACATCTGGCATGGTCGGTGGGACTGACGGTCACACTGGAGTTCAGGACCTTCTTGCCCTTCATGTCCTTGCGTATTAGCTTGACAAAGGGTAGCCTACACTTAGAGACCAGACTTGTTTGCTTTTCCAGCCTTTCTAACGGCTCAGTGGTGTCCACATTTGAACTGGATGCTGGAGTCTTGTTGCTTTCTTCTTCTGCTGCTGCTTGGTCAGAAATCCTGTCAGTGACGTAGACCTTTTCATTAGCCACAACGTCTGAATGTTCAGTCCGGCTGAGACTCTCTGAAAACCTGGACTGGTCCTTCAAACTGACTGAGGCCTTATTAACATCCGAGCTACCTGATTGGTCCGACACTGAGCCACTCACAGTATCACATGCATTGCTGGCTGACTTTCGACTCTTTGAATATCCGCACTGCTCAGAGGACACATCAGCCTCAACAGACTTCTGCTTGTCTGCTGGTCCTGATTGGTCAGCCGGACTGCCAGCTGTACCAAGAGGCCTATTAGCAACCAGGCTATTTTTACACCTCAGATGTCCTGACTGCTCAGGTGGCAGAGCTGTTTCAGCAGGTACCATCTTCTGCCTGTCTGACAGCCCTGATGGGTCAGTGGAGCCACCAGTGGATGAGGACGCCCCAGGAGTCTTTTTACTGCCAACAGACGAGTTTTTCTTCTTACAGGGCGCCTTACTAAAGAGAGAGCGGTCTGGCATCGGACTGGTTGTTTTCGGTCGTCTGTCTTTGCATGATTTACTGAACCAAAGACCACTCTGAGCCTCTGGCTGCTTCTTGGCCTCTCTGACGACTGTAACAGGTGGCTGAGTTGGCGTTAGCTTCGGCTGGCGTTCAAGTGCTTTAGGACACAAAATCTTAGGGACTGATTCGAGGTCGGAATACGGGCACTCTCTATTGTCTCTGTCTGACTGGTCGGGACTGTTACGAACCGTCTTTTTAGAGTGTTTACTGTTGATGTCCTTCGACGGTTTACTTGGTTTCTTCTTGCCAGAAGATTTCCTTAAAGTGCTTGTCTTTGCTGGAGTAGTTACTGGGGATGAAATCACTGGAGTTGAAATGGATCCATTGGTCACGAGTGAGGTTTCAGGGAGTGTGGGTGAGGACGAGGGAGGAAAGCTCGGCTGGACCTTGTTCACCCTCTCCGGTGTGGAGCTGTCACGAAAGACGTCGTCTCTGGACGAGGGAATGGAGGACGCCATCTTGGGTCTCTCTGGGAGGACAGATTCAGCTTGTGCCACACTGGATGTCCACGAGTTCTGAAAGCGCTTTGCAATCTGCGAAGAGATGAAGGAAAACGCTGCTCAGTCTGTGATGAGATTACAGAAGACACTGATCAGCACTGCGACACTGCGAGTTATCTATCTCTTTTTAAAGAGAAAAAACTACATTTTGTTTTCAGTTTGCAAACTTTCCTTTACTGTCCAACACGATGGTCGCCCAGCAACAATGATGACTGAGGTCAAATCTGTATTAAGGCATGCAAGCAGCAACTCATCATTCATAACAGAGTAATTACAGTGTATTTGTAGTTCTGCTCCCTTTGCTTCCCCCTCCGGCGCAGTAGGGGGAGCTGTTCAAATTCAAAGCCTCCATGGAAAGTGTGAGTTGCTTTTTCCTCCACCCAGGTTAGCTCCACGGGCTCCCCAAAGGTCCTGACATGGTAGAGCCGACAGGGCCGGTCACTGGGCTCTAAGACAACAACAACCATCAACCACCACATTAAAACTAAATCACCTGCACAGGAAGGACAGGACAGCATCAGTGACACAACGGCGGCGTTGGCAGGAAACGACACTGAACTCTGACCGTGTGACTGCGACCAAACCAGCCGACACATTAAGCATCAGCTGAAGGGCTGCAGGGAGCATTTGTTCTCACATACACGATTTATTAGAAGCTAAACTTAGAGCACAGCACCATCAGTTTGTGGTGTTTACCTCCACCTGACGAGTGTTTGTTACTGGACTTTTAACACTTTTACAGCATGAACGCATGAAACTGTCTGTTCATGTCGGTGAACACAAGCTGCTTGACGTGACCACTTCATACAGTGATGCACGGTGATGAATCAGTAGTAAAGATGTGATATTTCCACTTTAATTCTAAATGCTTATCAGATGTCGACAGCCTGATGTTTCTCACAATAACAACATAATAACTCTACATGTCTGGATGTGTTTCTCAACATGCATCACGTTACGTTAAATGTCATCATCGTCTGTTTATTCATGGTTAATCACAGCCAGCGGTGCTCTGATCTGGCTGGGATGTCAGTTAACACTGGAACACGTGACGCCGCTGAAAGCAGACAATGCATCAGTGTCGGTGATCAGAAGTCAACAAAGTTCAGGCCCACCTTTCACTCTGTGATAGAGTCCCTGCAGCGGGTCAACGGTCACCTCGCAGGGCCACCACGGTCTTCGGTTGAACTTTGCCCAAATAACTTCACCCTCTAAAAACTTCACAGGCGGCAAAGACTTTTTCTTCTGCTGTCAGCGACACAATGAGAAGAAAACTGCAATGAAAGCCATGAAAATCAGACAGCTGTTAAACTTTCACCAGACCGTTGAGGCTCCTCTGGGTCTCTGGCTGAGCTGCTGAAAACATGCTGGAGGCACAAACACCAACAGCTTCCTGCACTCAGAGCTGGATGAAGGCTGAAACACGTGATTTAAACCTTCGTCTCTGAATCCTCCACATACTGTTCAAACAGCTCAAAAATGAACATCGCGCTCCAGCACTGACTGCTTTTCATCAATAGTCTTCATCTGATTGAACAGTGGAGAAAACGACTGCTGCTGGTTTAAAATCATCTGCAGTGCAAAGTCCTAAATCTGATATCTATCACATCTGCAGCTGTGCAAAGCTTTCACATACCTTCACACCAACTGTGAGAAAAGAAAACTCTGTCTTTTATCTTCTGTCCATAACCTTCAGTTTCTGACCAACACTTCCTTTTAGCTCTTCTTCTTCTCTTGTTCCACAGCGGATTTCAGGCCACAGTACAGATATCTATCGGCGCTGGCCTTTGTGTGAATGGGAGTCTCGGCAGCAGGTCGAGTGGACGAGCACGAGCGGGCCTGAGCTATGACGGCCATGTGGCGACTGGCCGCAGGCCTGATTCTGACTGCTACTGTCATGTAACGCCGGCTGGAGCCTTTTAAAGGAACGCTTCACAACGTGTCGGGAGAAACCTGCCGAGAGTTGAATGAGGTAGAAGGATAATATGTTCAAGCTGTTAAACGCACCAGACTCCTCTGACAAAAACAGTCATTTTACCACAAACACTGGAGTTACTGGTCGGCTGCTGCCTCCACGGGTTAGTTTGTGTTCGTGTATGACTTTGGTGTTTTAGCTCATTAGTTCTGACTGTTGGTGAAGACAGCGCGATGACACAGCTTCAGCTCAGCTGGAGGGCGTAAAGCCCTGAAAATATTCTAAATACAGCGTACACTTTGAATGACAGCGAGGCTCCCGGGATCAACCCTCTGACTGGTGGATGAATCGCTCGACTTCCCGAGCCACACGACAGCCTGAACAGGTTCACCGGCTGATGATCAGGGACAGAATCTGAACCTGAACCGAACCAGACCACCAAACCAGCAGACGTCTGATAACCCTTCGTAATCAGCACGTTACATATTTAATCACAAAAACAGACAGCACTGAAAATATTTCTGGGCCACAAACTCTTCCCGAGGTCACCTCTCGTTGCCTGGCAACGTCACACCAACAAATCTCCAGGAACTACCTGTAAAACCTTGACCTGTCCTACTGACACATTGGGCAGGAGTAGCAGCCAGCTGATCTGTTGTTTAGGCTGATGTCTGAGGAGCGTCCTCAGCTCAGGTGTGTTGTTAAAGCTTAACATCAGTGCAGATGATCAGCTGCTGGTTACCTGTGCTTAGGATCTGAATGACCCACCTGAGGCTCCATGGGCCTTTTCACAGGAGACACTTTGACATGTAGGACAATAATAAAATGAAAGACGGCTGAGTTCCATTTAGCTTAAAGTGCACCGGGACTGTTGAACAGACCGGAGCCACAGTTCATGTTATCAGTCACACCTGTGCGTTTCCCACTATGACCAGTTAAATGTCTGCTGGTTCACACTGGCTGAACTCACTGATTATCACCCGTCAATAATCAATAATAAGCTGCTGTTTTCCAGAAGGTAAAATGTGCAAATATGACTGACAAAGCAACACAAAGATGTTCCACTGATGGATGTGTCACTTGCCTCACTATTCGCTGTCATTTTTATATTTAGGAGATAATAACAACCTGAGATCTGGAACTACAGTTCCCATGAGGTTTGGGGGGACGTAAACAGAACGTTACAGGAAGTATAATGTTGTCATGGAGTCAGTTTTATCTCACGAGGTAGCAGGATTCGCCAGATCACATGAGATCACATGAGGTCACGTGACATGAGAGTCTGAGAATCCATCTGGCCAGGGTTCATTCCTGTGCTTTTGGCTGCCGGACAGTTGTTTGGACCAATCAGAGTCCTCTGATGAACCACTGGCAGCTACAGGTGGGTGTGGTTTAGGTGTGACGGCAGCGAGAGAGGCTACTGTTCGTCTGAAAACAACAATGGCGGCTCGTGAAGAGCTTAGCTTAGCTGCTGTTGTATCATGAGAACTGAAGGAAAAGACGTTTCCCTCTTCAGCAAAGTCCTACAGAGTCATGTGGTTCATTGATCTGATTGGCTGAAGTTCACCTGTGACAGACACATGGTTCATCCAATCACCTGCCTAGTATTCTTTTGAAAGTACCTACTTGCTTTCAAACAGTTTGCAAGACGACTAGCTCTGAGTAACAAAACATTTGCTGCGTCAGATATCAGTCAGTTAGCAGCAAGCTACAACTTCAACCCCCTTTAGCCTATATTAGTTCACATTTTGGCAAAGTGACAGCATGAAAAGTCTGCTGCTTAGCTGTTAGCTGTTCCTGTTAGTTGCTCTGGTTGGAAACTCCTGTTAGCAGCTCCTGTTAGCAGCTCCTGTTAGCGGTTCCTATTAGCGGTTCCTATTAGCTGCTCCTGCTAGCTGCTCTGATTAGCTGCTCCTGTTAGCTGTTCCTATTAGCTGCTCCTGTTAGCTGCTCTGATTAGCTGCTCCTATTAGCAGCTCTTGTTAGCTGCTCCTATTAGCTGCTCCTATTAGCTGCTCCTGCTAGCTGCTCCGATTAGCTGCTCCTCCTTACGTTCTTCACAGAGAAGACAACGGTGAGCTACAGTCTGCCTCTCACCTGTCCGCTCTGTTAGCACAGGTGAGAGGCAGTGAGGTGTTCAGTGTTCAGGCTCTGTGTGTGAAACTGGTCACTGATCCTGCTACACAACTCTACTCAGGTGAGCGTCAGTCTTCCTTTAAGGTTATTATGAAACCACTACAACAGAAAGGAGAAACACCCTGAGAGGTTTACTTTGAGTAAAAAGGGTCAAACTTGCCACGGAAAGTGTGGAGGGACCCTCCTCCAGCAGGAACAGCTCGGCGTCGCTCTCCCACTCGTCATCGGAGCCGTCCCAGTACCTCCTGCGCTGACCCGAGGACTGCGACCGGGTCACGATCTTGGCAGACGACAGCGCCACCTTGGAGTCTGAATCTCCAGCAGCGGGCTGAAGAACAGGCCCCGCCCTCTCACGTCTGCCCTGTGCACCTCCCACAGGTGATGCTGCTGCCCGTTCTTCATCGTTGTTGTCATCCTCAAACAAAGAGGATTCGAAGTGCAGGAAGCCGTTGGCGAAGGGGCTGTTGCTGTCGAGAGAGAAGGCCGGGCTGGGCGGGCCTGAGAAACACCCGTCAGCCTTCTTCTCTGAGACGACGCCATCGCTCCGATTGGCTGCGTCTCGGCTTCTCGTCGGGACCACGACTTGTTTCTGTCCAGATTTACCAAAGCTGTCCTCCCTGCTGGTGCAATCAGTCCAGGAGTCCCTCTGCGCCTCCTTCCTCTCCTGCTTATTGACGGCCCACTCCCAGCCCCGCTCTGGCTCCCGTCCCGGCAGGACCAGGTCCGGCTGGCTCACCATGGTGGTGAGGTGCTGCAGCCTCCTCAGAGGACTGTAGGAGGAGGAGGAGGAGGAGGAGGAGGAGTGCTCCCTTTGTGTGAACCCATAGACGGACGCATGCTTGAAGGAGGAGGCGGCGGACATGGTTAGGCCGATCCTGTGCTCATGGTGTCTGGAGGAGCAGGAATGGGTGGAGAGGTCGGGGCCGGGGGTCAAAGGGCAGCTGGACTGATGGGTCTCCCTGCCTGAGCACCTCCCGCTCATGCTGGAAAGGTTCCTCCCTGAAACACGAAGAGAGACGATCAGCATCCACAGACGTCAGCGTTTGGACCATTTTCAGGAGAAACTGCATTTCATATCAGAGCTGAAGGAACAAGTGAGGAGATCTGCTGATCGTCTGAATGTGAGCAGGAGAAGAAGAAACCAGTCAACATGTTCGTCTGTCACAACAGCTGATCCGCAGATCATGACCACATGTTTCCAACAAAGACGGAGCTCTGACCTCAGACCCGTCAAACACGGAGCTGCCTTCATGTGACGTCACAGCAGAACGGAAACAGAGGCTCTGACGACGAGCGGAGCGACCTAACGTGACATTTAGAGGAGATTCTGCGCAAACAGCGCAGCCGCGCTGGAGCCTCCGCAAATTATCGCGATAGCCTGTGATGAAAATGACATCAAGCAGGATAAGGTCAGCAGCCTGTAAACTCACACACACACACACACACACACACACACACACACACACACACACACACACACACACACACAATGAAACCAGTCAGAGCGCGTCGTGTCGACGGTAACGCGCCGGCGCTTCACCTCAAACTGGAACCAAAATGGACCCGCTCGTGCGCGCGCATGTATGGAACGCGCGTGTGCATGGGCGCGTGTGTGTGAAGGCTATAGGTGTGTGCAGCTGCGTGTGTGTGAGTGTGTGTGCCGCTCGTGGCTTGCAGTGGCTCCATAATTGCACGAGACAGAAACACAAACGCTACATAACACGAGACGACGGCACAAAACAAGTTCACCTCCACACAAACACACACACACACAGACACACACAGACACACGCTCTCTCTCACACACAGGCTTCCTTCGACAGATGCAGGCTATGTGCATCAAACAACAAAATCACGCAGAAAACGCGTCATGACGCGGGATCCGCCGCGGGAATCTTACCATTCCGGTGTCGCTCACCGCGGACGTGAGCCTCGATCTGCTCATTTTGGCGTTTAAATGTGCCAATTTGCAGTTTTTTGAGAGCGGATGAGGAGAGTCCCAGCGGCGGCACTACTAGGCCTGGATCCTGTGAAACGTACTCACTCACTCCCCCCTCCAACCTCCCTCCTCCTCCCCCCTCCTCCTCCTCCTCTCTACATGCGCTAAAGCTGGTCCAGCGGCCCCTGGAACAGCGATCCAGGCGTGTTGTGCTCCTCCAGCGACACTCCCCCTCCGCCCGGTGAGGAGTGTAACTTTCCAGCTCTCCGTCTGTGGATCTCTGCTCTGTTCACTGGCTGTTTCCTGCCCGCAGACTCTGCCTGCCCCTTGGAAGTCAGCCTCTGTGCCGTGCGCGCTGCCGGTCGTCACTGCCTCCCTCCTCGGCCGCTCCACAGCGTGCAGCTGAAGGGGCCGCGAATCCCTCCTCAAGAAGGGAAAAGAAAAGAGGGAAAAATCTGCTTTGACAGCCACCAAAAAAC
Organism: Chaetodon trifascialis; assembly: GCF_039877785.1. Taxonomy (NCBI): domain Eukaryota; kingdom Metazoa; phylum Chordata; class Actinopteri; order Chaetodontiformes; family Chaetodontidae; genus Chaetodon; species Chaetodon trifascialis. The sequence continues at coordinate 569,888 of NC_092071.1, read as the reverse complement.
GCCCCGCACGACCACCCGACACCTCCAGATCGTCCCCGCCCCTCTGCTTAATTACGAGCATCAATTATTAAACTAACCCCGGCTGCCACCACCACTGACATGTCACATGCCAAACTTGTGCCAACAACTGGCATCTTCTGCAGCTGTAGCCCGACGGCTCGCACGCGGCTGCAGAGCTGACGTGAGAGAAAACGTCCAGAAGCAGCAGCTGAGCGGCAGGCAGACGGTGCAGCAGGCTACCCGGAAAACACACGGGTTTCCTCTGCTGAGGCTCGGTGCCGTGCAGGCTCTGAATGCACACCCGGTCCCTTCAAAATGGAGTCCTCCAGCCTGAGAGCAGGAAAAAAACAGGCCACAAAGTGTTAATGCATGCACGACAGAAAGTTCAGCAGCCTCGGAGGAGCTGAGCCTCTCAGCGCACCTCTGCTGGGGGCTGGGGGGCTTCCTGGAGCCCGGATGAGTCCAGAATCAGCCAAAGCACGACAACACCTTATCTGACATGCTGAGCCTCCAAAGTCACTGACGAGCGTTTGAGCCACGGCAGGACTGAGGCAGATCCTCACTGTGTGTGTGTTTGTGCGTGCGTGCGTGCGTGCGTGTGCGTGTGTTTGTGTGTCAAACGCACGCCTGACAGCAGAAAACATTAAATGTGTATGAAGCGTCGACTTGTTGGTGTGTTTAGTGATTAGTGATCGTCTGCAGAGGAACACCGTCAGCTGGGTGTGTGTGTGTGTGTGTGTGTGTGTGTGTGTGTCCGGACAGGGGGCTGTTTCAGGTGTGAACCCCCCCCACCCCCACACACACACGCTGCTCTCGGTCACCGGGCGGCGACGCCAGGAGCGGCGGAGACGCCGCCGCGGCCGCCTGGCAGCGAGCCTCCTCTGCTGTGGAGGATTTACTGTCGGAGGGAAATAAAGGCAGGACGCAGCTGAGAGCTCAGAGACACTGAGTCTCATCAGGACTGCTCATGTGACTGTGTCTGTCTTTCTGGAGCCTCTCGTGCGGCTTCCTCACTCCCCCCGATCTGTTTTTCACAGTCAACCCCAGCAGAGGACGTTTGGAGACAAAGACAGAGACACTTAGAAACAGACAGAAGCGGGACGGAGAGGCGGACAGGACGGGGCCTGCTGCGGGTCCGTGCCGCGCAGAACAGCGCCACCGAGCGGCCGCCGCGCGCAGGTCCGCGCGGCCGGTTAGTCAGCAGGTTTCCACTTCCTGGTCCCTCCTCTGCCGCATCAGACCAGGTCCTGATCTGACAAACCTGAGGCCGCTTTGCGAGTCTGACCCTGCAGACACTGATCACCTCAGAGACGTGAGACATGTCCCACCACATTAAAACAGACAGACTAACACTGAGACAGAAGACAGGCAGCCTAAAGAGACATAAAGCTGAGACAGATCAGGGACACTGAAACCCTTCAGGAACTTCAGAGGCCAGTTTATTAGGTACACTTAAAAACTCACACACCTGTTTGCATGAACTTGGCAGCGTTAAGATAAGATAAGATAAGATAAGATAAAACTTAATTAATTTCTTTATTACTTCTGTCTTTGAAGGTGCTGGTTCAGGCTCAGAGTCTCTGATCTGCTGCCTCAGTGTGAAGCAGCAAACATCTGAAGCATGTCTGGGTGTTCCTAATAAACTGGCTCCTCAGTGAACAGTCAGTGGGAGAAGTGTTGAGATTCTTTCATAACTGAAATGTATAAAGTGTGCTGACATGACGTAAAAGAATCGTCTCTGTCATGATATTCTGTCCAGCTGCAGGAGGAAAATAAGAGTTCGTTAAACTTTCATTGGTGAAACAAATCTGCACTTATTTTAAATAAAGTTAATGTTGTTCAAGCATTTCACTGCTCAGTGATACATGAAATGAGTACAAGTACAAAGGAGCATTAAGTACTCAAGTACAAATACTGTGCTTAATTAAATGCACGTAGTAACTTTCCACCTGTGAGTGCAGTATAAAAACACCGCAGTGGTAATTAAACACATACGTCATCAGTGGATCGTAGCACTAACAGAACTGAGGATTAAATATTTTCCTTTTTTTCCCATATTTCTGTTCGGCTCATCCTCCACCTCCACCATCTCTCAGGAGGCCAACAGGTTGGGAGAACCCACCTCCACCTGCCCAGGTGTTGGCCCTGAATCCTGAGTTTTTATTGGCTGTGGGTCATGTCAGAGGCGGAGCCATCGAGGCCGAACATCACCAGAGGTCATCAAACATGAAAGTAACTGATTACATTGATGTGAGTATTGAACTGACACCACTCTAACACGTCACTTCCCTTTCGTCAGAGCGACCACGCCCCCTGCTGGGTGAAACCCAAACTGAAGCAAATAATAAAAGTAAAAGCCGCCGCTGTCGCATTTTGACCAACAAACAATGAAATGAAACAGGTTACGACGTGACGCAGAGTGAGGGACAGTAGAAGAAGAATCTGTGGCGTCAGGCCATCTGCACACAGGATGAACCTGGCAAACAGGCAGCAGCCAGTCAGTATGAACACCTGTGGACCACCATCACAGGTGAGCTAATCACATGACCGATGTTCATGGCATGTGAGCCGATTGTGCCTGGAGATCAAAGTGAATCAGAAAAGAGGCGTAGTGACGGAGCGACTGAAGTTTGTACTGAGAAAAACAGGCCCTCCCATAAAACGCATGGTTTTTGAATGGAGTTTGGTCTAACAGACGTCCACTGGAGGACCACATGGAGCAGAGGGTGTTTAAACATGAATAATTCACACACACTGAGCTGACCCACCTTCTAATAATGCACCTTGTAAACAGCATCAGGTGTGACAGGAAGTTAAAACCCACCTGTTGTTTACGTCTCAGCTCCTCTTTAAAAGTGATGTAACAACCACAAACAACCACAGAGGTCCAATTATGACGTCCTCTTATTCCACGCTTCCTTTTACCTTTTTGTCAAAACCTGGTGCCTATGTTACCCACAATGCAACTCAACAGCTCAGTCAGAGATTCGGGTGTGCTTAGCTAGTAGGGCTAACCTCACAGAGATGAGAAGCAGCTTCAGACGTCTGCTGAGTTCACTTCTTTCAAACTCCACACCAACAGATTTTCCTCCAATTTCAACCGACTCTGCCTCAGATGACATCACTTAAGGCGGTCAAAGCACCATCGGTAATCCCTGGACTGAGCTACCAACTGTATATGCAGCAGATACAGCTAGCTGCACCTCGCCCAGCTAACACATCGATTAGTCAGCGCTTACGATCTGATGACGTTAAATACGATGAAACATCAGTCAGTTTTTACTCTGGACTCAGTAAAAGTTCCACTGAATCATCGGGGAAGTCCCACCTATCGCTGTATCTCACACACAGACACACACACACACACACACACACACACACACACACACACACACACACACACACACACACTCTCAGCAGTGGTTTCTGTTCTGGTGAAATGAGACTGACAGGCTTCACACTCATCACAGCACAGAAACTTCTCATCCGATGTTTCTACAAACACTTCTGCGTCTTTTGTCTTTTCGTCTTTTTGTCTTTTCGTCTTGTCGTCTTCTGTGTGATGAGAGCTGGAGCTCAGGTAACTGGAGGCCGTGAAGGACGTGATGTCAGCCAACAGGTGACTTCATGTGGACGCTCTGAAGCACACAGAGGCTTCAAACTCAGCTGGAAGCCAGAAGCATGGTGTAATGTAGGTATGAAGCATGCAGGTGACAGGTGACGTGTGGAGCAGGTGACTGAGTGAAAAAGACTTTTAAATGACTGAATGAATGGCAGCTTCAAGAAAAAATGGAATAAAACTCCCTTTTACATTTTGGTTTTTGTTTCAAACCTGTCAAAGATGAACTTTTGAACAGCGCCAGGCTAACCGTTTCCCCCTGTTTCCAGTCTTTATGCTAAGCTAAGCTAACTGGCTGTAGCTTCATGTTGAGCTAACAAACATCAACAAAATGAATAAAATGTCAACGATTCCTTTAAATGTAAAGGAGGTCGTTGGTTTTCTGGAGCCGTCCATTCAGCCAGCGTCTGTCTGTCCTCTCTGCTCACTGGACGAGAGACAGCAGCGATGCTCTCTACTCTTCGCTGAGACGTCCAATCAGAGTTCAGCTCATGATGTAATGTCCCAGCATGCAGCTTGTCGTCACGTTGGGTTTGTGTACGGATACTGAACAAAGACGCCCTCCTCCTCTTCTCTCCGGCAACATGGAGCACAAGGCTTCATTCTTCCTGTGGAGGTCGGAGAGGAGCAGGGAGCAGAGCAGGGACGGAGGACAGAGGGAGGGAGGGAGGGAGGACGCAGGCTGTTCCAGGAAGCTGCAGCCTCCCTCCTCCCTCCTCCCTCCTCCCTCCTCCCTCCTCCCTCCTCCCTCCTCCCTCCCATTACTCATGAAGCTGACGGCTCATTGGCTCAGAGACGAGGCTCCGTTCTGCTCCTCTGGTCTTTTCGGAGGTTTGAGGAGAAGATGCAGTGAAAACGTCTTCTCAGCAGGTTGATATGAAATCCAAACAGATTTTTATGACTAACAATAAAATGTGTCCCACCATTTGAACCCGCGGGTCTGTCTCAGTCTGCTGTTTGTCTTTGTCTCTGTGGCTCTATAAAGTTTAATCTTTGTATTTTAAACATCGAATAAATCACTGCTGCTTGTTATTTTTATTTATCAAATCAACCTGCTTAAGAACAGTAAAACAGCACTTTGTAGAAAAGCGTCTCATCAGGACCAGTGATGACCAGAGTTCACCTTTTACAAGATTCACGCAGCTCTCCATGAATATGAAGCCACCACCAACCCCCGGGTAAGTTAGCTTAGCATAATGACTGGAAACAGAGGGAAACAGCTAGCCTGGCTCCGTCCACACCTGCCAGCACCTGTACAGCTCGCTGATTAGCATAGCTTTGTCTCAGCTTCACTGCATTTATCAGCAAAGCTTCTAAAAGACAACGAACTGCTGAAGGTCAAACCAGCGCCGCGGCTCCTGACCTCTCACCAGAAAGACTTCAGACGAGGTCAGATGATCCGATATTACACACAAAGCAAACATGAGAGGAAAGACGAGACAGAGAGCTCCAACGTGTCCAGTCCAGTCATCATCAGTTTGGTCTCTGTGGGGACACTGGACTGAACTGATGAACTTCAACTCAGAGCAGCTGCAGCCGAGACATGCTGCTCACACACCATCATGTCCTCTGTCTGTAAGGACACGTCATGTCCACCAGAGGACAGCACAGCCTCTGCAATGAGACAGAGGCCTGAGAGGAAGCGTGATGGGAGGTGTCGACAGCCGGACTGAAGTGAGCTGAAACACTAAAAAACACACATTCACCTTCGTCCATTCACCTTCGTCCATTCACCTTCATCCATTCACCTTCATCCATTCACCTTCATCCATTCACCTTCATCCATTCACCTTCGTCCATTCACCTTCATCCATTCACCTTCATCCATTCACCTTCGTCCATTCTGGCTGGTGTGGACTGTCAGTCACTTCGTTGGTCCTTCTCTTTGGTCTCAGCATCTATTGGACAGATCTCTGTGAAGACATTCACTGTTTGAGGACGAGAATCCTGATGACTTTATGTCCCAACGTCTTCAGGACGAATCAGCAGATCATGACTCTGATGACTTTTCCTGTGTGTGTGTGTGTGTGTGTGTGTGTGTGTGTGTGTGTGTGTGTGTGTGAGAGAGACTTCCTGTTGTTTTAGATTCTCTTCACTGCCCCCTGCTGTCCCTCCGTGACCTCTGACCTCTGCTGAACCCAGCTGTCAGCTGTCCTGGCCTGTAAGGGACGACTTTCCCTCTCGCTCATCTTCTGTCTTTTCTGTCCTCGTCTCCACTTTCTGTTCCTCTGACGCCCTTTCTCTCCTTTACAGCTCTTTGGTACTTCCAGTAAGATAAGATAAGATAAGATAAGATAAGATAACTTACTAAGTACATTTACTAAGTAACTGTATTTGACAGTTCCTTAGTTTTTAGAGACCAGACCAGAGACCAGAGACCAGAGACCAGACCAGAGACCAGAGACCAGAGACCAGAGACCAGACCAGAGACCAGAGACCAGAGACCAGAGACCTGAGACCAGAGACCAGAGGACAGACCAGAGGACAGACCAGAGACCAGAGACCAGAGACCAGAGACCAGAGGACAGACCAGAGACCAGAGGACAGACCAGAGACCAGAGACCAGAGACCAGAGACCAGAGACCAGAGACCAGAGGACAGACCAGAGGACAGACCAGAGACCAGAGGAGCGCTCTCTTCAGGCTCTCCTCGCACCGTCCGGCTGTGTTCGGACATCCTGTCGTGTGATTGGTTGGTGTGTTTTCTATCATGTCGAATGATTGTTGTTCAAGCTCTCTGATCGCGTCGTCTAAAAATCTAAAAACCTCTTCAGGTTTTTTCTTTTTGACTCCAAAATAAGTTCAAGCAGGAAGCAAAGAGTGAAAACAAACAGAGTGACGAGAAATGAAGTGAACAGAGACGAAGGAAGCAGCTGATTCAATGAGCACGTTAAAACCAAATCAGAGGAAGCATCCACGTTTCCATTTCTGAGGTCTTTGAACACAATGATAAATATTTTAGAAACTTTATTTCTGTAAGAGGAAGTTTAATGTGTCCATTCAGAGTGATTAAAGAGCTGAATGAACGACGTCCATCTCCTCAGGCTTCGGCTTTTTTAAAAAGACTGACAGACAAACTGACTTCAAGACAAAACCAGGAGCAGAGAGGAGCAGAGAGGAGCAGCTGAGGAGCAGCTGAGGAGCAGTGAGGAGCAGCTGACGAGCAGTGAGGAGCAGCTGACGAGCAGTGAGGAGCAGCTGACGAGCAGTGAGGAGCAGAGAGGAGCAGCTGACGAGCAGAGAGGAGCAGTGAGGAGCAGTGAGGAGCAGAGAGGAGCAGCTGAGGAGCAGCTGAGGAGCAGAGAGGAGCAGCTGAGGAGCAGAGAGCAGCAGCTGAGGAGCAGCTGAGGAGCAGTGAGGAGCAGAGAGGAGCAGCTGAGGAGCAGCTGAGGAGCAGAGAGGAGCAGCTGAGGAGCAGTGAGGAGCAGTTAGGAGCAGTGAGGAGCAGAGAGGAGCAGAGAGGAGCAGCTGAGGAGCAGCTGAGGAGCAGAGAGGAGCAGAGAGGAGCAGAGAGGAGCAGCTGAGGAGCAGAGAGGAGCAGAGAGGAGCAGTGAGGAGCAGCTGAGATGCTTTGAAATCTCCCCTAATATCCTCTGCGCTCTCATCGCAGCTCATTACTGCTGCTCATATACATAATCCTCATTAATCCTCAGGAACCGAGAAACAACTGGCTTTGAACCACAGTCCGCCTGGTTTGGCACCTCCACACCACAATATCTCAGGATACCATCAAAAATGTCAAATTCAATTATGCCTTTCTCTCCTTTGGTCTTATTAGACATCTCTCTCTCACACACACACACACACACACACACACACACACACACACACACACACACACACACACACACACACACACTTATGTAAAGCGAATGAAAGGAAGAGGAAGTCCTGAGGGCTTTGAAAGAGTGATTGGGAGAAAGCTCTTGTGCTGTGAGAAAGGAGGAGGTGAATAACAGGCCGTGGTAGCCGGCAGCCAGCACAAAGTGGAGTGGAGAGCTCCATTCTCCCTGCCAGAGAGGGAGACCCCTCACGGGGGGCGGGTGAGGGCCCAGAGGGCCCTCGGCAGCCCGGGACCCTCGCTTAATGAGAAATTCCTGGGGATTTAGAGGGGCGCAGAGGTCTTCATTTTCTCACTGCGCCCACGGGCCCCCGGTAGCCGGGTGGTGAGGGTTCTCTTTCAGCCCTCAAACGTCCCCAGAGGAAGGGAGAGTCCCCCATTCAACAGGAGCGGGGGCCCGCCTGCCTGCTGGATTATGTATATGAGACGAGGGTTGTAGGATCACAACCTGCCACCCTCTGCACACTGCAAAAAATGTCCCGTCATTTAAAGCTGCACCTGCTTTGGCAGGGAGGAGCGGCCCGTCCTGACTAATTAAGAAGCCGTCCGTCCGTCCACAGAGACGAGGTTCAGCCAGAGACCGTCCACACCGAGAGAAAAACACGGTGCTTCAGACTCAGCCGGCATCTGAATGCCTTCAGCTCAGCTGGGACATACGAGGTTTAAACGCTCAGACTGCAGAGTGAACAAACAGCAGCTGTGACCCTGAACACACCTGAACCTGGACCTGGACCTGGACCTGGACCTGGACCTGGACCTGGACCTGAACCTGAACCTGGACCTGGACCTGGACCTGGACCTGGACCTGGACCTGAACCTGAACCTGGACCTCGACCTGGACCTGAACCTGGACCTGGACCTGGACCTGGACCTGGACCTGGACCTGGACCTGGACCTGGACCTGAACCTGAACCTGGAAAACGCTGATGTGAGACGCCCAGAAAGTCCAGATTATGACGGACGAAGACGTTTTTAAGGGATTGACCTTTTCTCTCCACAGAGTCCTTTGAATTCTGTCGTCCCAAACGTGGCGTTGGTCGTCCGCAGTGATTCAGTACGCAGAATCAGATGCTCAGTCGTCGTTCTCTGCGTCCGCCGGGTCAACTGTTATCTGGATGACATCACACCCACGTGACCAGACAATTCAACGAATGGAAACGCTGCTTAACGATACGAGCCGGTCAAATGACGGTGGACTCACCTGTGGCTCAGGTGAGAGGCAGCGAGTCCGTCTGACAGACTTTGAGCTGCTTCGGTTCGATGAGCGGCTGCTGGGTTTCATTCTCCAGGTGTCTAACTAGAAGAATGAGCGAGGCGTCAGGCGGCCGCTGGGACTCAGCGGCCCCTGTCTGAGCCTCCCAGCACCAGGCCCTTTGGCCCGCTGTGGCCCCCGGGCCCCGGCCGAGTCGCTCTCTCATTGTGCTCAGAGAGCTCTCGCTGAGGCTCGACTCACAAACGGACGGCGGGTGGCTGTTTGACCGCTTCACAGGTATGGAGATGGCGTCCTCTCTCCGGGACGCGTCTCCTCAGGAAGCCGGCATTCATGTGGGAGCGCCGGGGAGCCGGACCGTCGCCTCCATGGCGGTTTCAGCCTGGACCCACAAAACAAGGACCAGAGCTCAGAGCAGAGCTTTCACCGTCAGACAGTCTGATTGTCAGCTCGGATAATAAAGATAACATGACTTTTATCTGTGTTTAACTTCCTCACGTTCAGTGTGAGTGAACCCAAAAACAGGTGAGCGACTGACTGAAACTGCTCATCAGTGACATCATGAGCAGCACCTGCTCACTGATTTCTGGGATTTTTAACTCTGAACCGGCGCGTTTGAGAAACACTGAACCCGACGGAGGCTCAGCTCCGACAGCCGACACCTGCCGGGCCACAGCACCAGGTACGCTGAGAGAGGAGGTCCTGCAGAGCTGGACAAGCTGCACTGAAGGACATTGTAGGACAGGTGGACCATCCAGGTGAGCGTGTCACATCCTGGAAGCCTAAAGGTCATCTTTTCTTCTGATACACAGAGCTTTAAAAGACGATTTATTGATTATTAATGATAAAACATACACACTCTAATCACTGCTGAAGTAGCACGGACACACACACACACACACACACACACACACACACACACACACACACACACACACACACACACACACACACACACTCGGAGCTGGACCCGTTGGTCAGTGCTGTCTGGGAGCCAAACGACCTCCTTTCTAAAGCCGGAGCAGCCGGAGGCTTTGGCAGGAGCGTGGAGCTCCAGCCGAGCTCTCAGCAGGAGCAGAGACTCTGAGTGGACTCGGTGGAGGGACGCTGGGGATCATTACGCGTCCTTTCAGGTGGAAGAAAACGAGGCTTTCACTTCACTGCCGAGAACACAAACGGCTGCACGTCACCTTCATCTCACCGCCGTCTGGATTAAACTGACGAGAGCTTTTTTACAGACTTCTGAAATGTGTTCAGACACTTCGGGTCGGCGTGACGCTCGGGTGTAACGCTGCGTTACCTGCAGTCAGGAACAAGGTGTTCGACCAACAAGTGTGACCTGAAGACTGTCACACAGTAGAAGAGCATCCGTGTGTGTTCAGCTGAACGTCACTGCTGCGCCTGAGTGTCCTTTCACCATGATGATCATATGTGAGCTGTGTGTTTTCACTCAGGAGACAAAGTGATGGCGATAAAGTGAATGTTTGAGCCCTTGAATGAGCTTCAGAGTGTGATGACGAGAGAGAATATAGTGAAAATACATCACGTGAAGCTTTTCTGTGAAAACACAAGCTCTGAACTCAATGTTTCATCAGAGGAGAAATCAACTTAACGTGGTTCTGTGGCCCATCAGACTCCCGAATCCTCCTGAACACACCACGTCCAGATCTCCAGGACCAAATCCAGAACTCAGACAGAAGGAGCCGGAGACGCGGCGCTTCGCCCTGCAGCTAAGAACCCGACATCCGAGAGCTGCTTGTTCACTATTTAGCAGGAGTGTAAAGAAGTCGTCTTTGCAGAGAAATGTCCGGCTAATTGGTTTGTTAGGAGGAGAGCGGGTGTGAGGGGAGAGAAGGGGGAGAGACGGGGGAGAGGCTTCCCTTTCTTTCAGTCCAGACAGGTTAAATGTGCAGTTAGAGCGGGACAATGGCGCCGTCCTTTCACATGCAAAGCTGAGGTATATGGAGCGAGCTGGGTTTTGTGGCCGGTGTTCAGACTTCAATTGAGAGGCAGCAAAGCGTGACGGTGTCCCCTCCCCCCCATGCCTCCCACTCCCCTCCTGCACTCATTCTTTCCTCCCCTCCACCTTTCCTCTCTCCCTGCATCCACACTTCCCTCCATCCGTCTGCCCTCCTTCAACTTTCAGGCCTCCATCTCCAGGACGTGTCTTCACGCTGGACCAGCTGCACCTCAGGGTCCAACAGGTGGAGCTGAAGTCAGGTGAAGCCAGGTGTCCAGTCTCAGACCTTCTGATGACCCAGAACCAGGACTTTCTCAGACCTTCACTGTGTGGTGGACCCACAGATACGGATTGGAGGTGTTGAATCCAAACGTACAGCAAATATTAGTGTTTCCAGAAAATCTGCAAAACAAAATGAGCATGAATGTGAATTCATGTGAACTGAGAGAAACAGTCTCCATTAAAACGCGATGAGTTCATGTGTGAATGTGAGGAAGGTTACAGCCTCCTCATCGCTCCACGTGTTCGTCTCTGAGGTTTAAATCTTCACGTCTCTCGTTTCTGAGCGTACAAACGTTTTTCACGATGTCTTCTGACAGGACAGACTCTGCATTCGGACCTCTGCTGTTCGTTCTCAGTCAGTCTGTCTGAGCGACAGAGTGTGAATAAAGTTTTATTTGGTGCATCAGAGAAAAATCTTTGCTGCCAGTAGATGAAAATCTACTCTGAGAGGCTGAGATTGGTGTCAGTGCTGTTTACTGAGTCACAGCAGCCTCATGCAGGCAGGACAGCGGTGGGCTGGGGGGGCTGGGGGGAGGAGGGGCAGAGTTCGGGGGTGTCGGGGGGGTGCTGGGCGCTGTCATACAAAGACTGAAGCCGTGAAATGGTGCTTGTAAAAGGCCGGCGCTGGACGGCTCATTGAGTTGTCAATCTGCCCGGCAGGTCCTCTGTATGATGAGACCTGTCAGAGGAGTCCAGGAGGGGCGGGGCTGACCTAATGCTAAACCCCCCCCCCCTTCTCCTCTGAGGGCTTTGAGTGACACCCACAATGCGACCCCCCGTGGCGCCATGGCAGCAGACAGACCGGACCAATCGGGGACACTGGACGGGGTCTCAGTGGTTGGCTGGGGGACACTCTGAGGTGGGACAGAAGGTAATGTGAGTCTCATACAGGTGCTGCACCACCAGGCCGATCATCGGATCAATGATTGGATTTCTGATAGATCAAAGTCATGGATCCATGAAGGAACAGGTTCTTCTCAGACCTCCTGTGGGGAGCAGAGACACCACATGAGGACACGTCCAGATGACTCAGTCAGGACCTCGTCCATGAAGAAAGCCCAGATACTGTTCTGATCTGCAGACGGAGACACAAACTGGCCTTCAGCGCTCCGTCACCTCCTTCCTGCCTTCACACCATCTCTTTGTCTGTCTCCGTGTCTCAGAGGCTTTGTCCTCTTTGATGACTTGACGTCTCTGTCTTCAGAACGCACGGCGGTCACAGACGGACTCTTTCAGAGCTGACGTGTCAATCGGCTTTGACAAGCGTGATGAAGACTCTCAGCTTCACACACAGGAGTTCAGGTCAGATGAATGTGATGAAGCAGCATCACGACGTGTCTTTTCTCGTCCTCACGTGGCTTCATGTGATCTGTCTCTGAGTTAACGATTGTTAATTAAAACCATGTGAGACGATAAGAATCATTATTCAAAGCGTCTTCTCTCTAATAACCAATAATTCATAAAATCAAACTTTTCCTCCACTTGTTAAACTGTCCACAACGGAGACAGACAGCTGGTTGAGACAAAGAGACCACAGACTGATCCACACACACACACACACACACACACACACACACACACACAGAAACACTGCATACATTCATGTGTATAAGAAACAGGACCCCACCTGTCCCGTCCTTGTCTCAGGTGGACATTAATCCTGTCTGTCTGTTCGCTGAACGTCTGTCTGGTGTCCGCTCGCGTCTGGTTTCATGTAAATCTCAGAATTTGTTTAAAATGTAAAATTCAGTCTTTACATTTGACATTCAAAGCTGAGGAGCTGCAGGACGGAGACACTCAGGGAGGACCTTCATGTTTATGCTGTCCAGCATCGAACAGCTGACTGTCCGGGTGATTTTGGTGAAGTCGACTCTGATATCACACACAGAGGAACATTAAAAATACACTTCTTAGTTCTGTTATTTGAATGTGAACATCTGAAGACTTGAGAGCAACAACAACATCGACAACACAATCAACAAACTCATCAACAAGATCAACAACAACAAGATCATCATCAACAACATCAACAACAACATCGACAACACAATCAACAAACTCATCAACAAGATCAACAACAACAAGATCATCATCAACAACAACATCAACAACAACAACAACAAGATCATCATCAACAACAACATCAACAACAACATCGACAAGATCATCATCAACAACAACAACATCAACAACAACAACAACAACAACAACAAGATCATCATCAACAACAACATCAACAACAACATCGACAACACAATCAACAAACTCATCAACAAGATCAACAACAACAAGATCATCATCAACAACAACATCAACAACAACAACAACAACAAGATCATCATCAACAACAACATCAACAACAACAACAAGATCATCATCAACAACAACATCAACAACAACAACAAGATCATCATCAACAACAACATCAACAACAAGATCATCAACACCACACTTCATCTGATCGGTCTGAACGCTGAGCTGCTGATGACGTCAGTGACTTTTTACAGTGTGGACATTAAAAGCTGACACACACCTTTAGGAGACAGAGGTGAAACGTTGAAACATGCGGGAGCTCATGTCTGATCTGTTTCATCTGCACGTTTTGACTCCTGAAGTGAAGTTCGAGTTCAGTGATGAAGACGAGTCTTTGACCACTTCTTCTTTTCTGAATAAGCTCTTCACTTCTTCAGACTGTGGGACAAAAACCGTCCATTGAGATGTGTGTCACACACACAGACACACACACACACACACACACACACACACACACACACACACACACACACACACACACACACACACACACACACACACACAGAGCATGGAGGTCTTCATCGCCTTGCGTCTTCCTGCAGCACCGTCAGCCTCTCAGCGTGTGGAATATTCCAGAGCTGCTGCACAATGACTGTTTGTTTTTTAGCAAACGGCCGATTTATTTGTCTCCAGTGACATGTCCTCAGTTAGAAACAAACAGGGCTGCGGGACAGACGGCTGACATTTGTCTTTCAGGAACACAGACTCCAGCAGCAGCCGCTGCTTCAACCACAACATGTGGAACGACTTTGTTTGTCTCCGACTGAAAAAGTGTCTTAGTTAAAAATGGACAGTCTGTGTTTCAGGAGCGTCAGAGGTGGGTGGTTTGTCGCAGCTCGGCTCAGCTTGGCTCAGCTTGGCTCAGCTCAGCTCGGCTTGGCTGTGCTCAGCTCGGCTCAGCTCGGCTCGGCCCGGCCCGGCTCGGCTCGGCTCGGCCCTCCGGGGCCGGCCTTGTTTGTTTGGACAGCAGACAGTAATGTGGCGACCTGCAGCGCAGGAGACCGACCAGGAATGTGGCTCAAGGTCTCATGTGGCCTCATCAAAAGAGGACCGTGAGCCCGTCTGCTGTCTCAGACCTCACAGAGACGTGTCTTCAAATGTCTCACTGCCCCAGTAAACGGCTAAAGAAAGACTTCATCGAGCTCCAAGCTCAGGGGACGGACCTGATGATGCTTCATCCTCCTCATCCTCGTCAGCCGACAGGCCTGTTCTTCACATGCACACAGTGTGTCTGTAAGAGCCTCATCCTGCTTTTCACCTCATCACTGTGGGACATATAGGACATAACAGACTGTGCTGGAGTTTGTCTCCATGTCCCTCACATTCGTCCCCTCATGTCTGGACGTCATTTTATTATCAAAATTTATTTTTATTATTCTTTAAATTGCTTTATTGATTATTCGTTCCCACACTGCTTCACTTTCTTCAGGTCTTTAATGTCTCATAAAGTGTCCTGTGCACCAGCGTCCGTCCCTCCGTCATAGCTTGAATCTGTGTTCATGTCTCACAGGTTGTTTCTGCTTTGACAGCTGTCAGTCCTGAAGCAAACATCTGGCTTTACATCACAACATTCATTTGAAGTCAGCCCGCAGCCCAAAGGCCGACCAGCCCACCAGCGTCTCCCTTTGACCCCGAACAACAACCTGCAGCCAGATGAGCCTGGCCCTACCCGATAAGAAGGAGGAAGACCCTCCAGAAGACATCAGCCAAGGGTGACAGGACGCCAACAGAGCGCGAGCTCAGAATAAGCTGCTGGACGAGGACTAAATGTGGAGACACTGAGAAAAACATGTTTTTGACTTCAGAAGAAACTGGACGAGGGTTTGATGAATTGTGTCAGAACAACTGAATAAAACCCACGAACTGCAAAACATCACGTTTCCGAGGCAGTAAATCCTCTCCAGGCTTAAACTGCGGCTGGTTTGATGATGTGTCTGTCATCATCGTGTCTTCCTCCTCTTCTTCGCATGATTTACACGAGTCGGTGGTTTACCGCTTTGGTTCAGATGAGAAAATATGGACAGTCAGGACAGACATGCATGGTCCCCAGAGGACGGACTGTATTAAGTGTCCCTCTCACACCATCGTCAGCTTCATTTCAACTCACACTGTGATTGGCTGCTCTGGTTGCTAGGCTTCATGTGGCAGCTCGTGATTGGTCCCCTGTCAAACCTGAGACTCCACAGAGGGACCGGAGCATTCTGATGCTAATCGCAGAGATGCTAGCATGTTGTTTGTTTTGCTCGTGTAGTTTGTTATTTGTTTTGCTCGTGTTGTTTGTTTTGCTCGTGTTGTTTGTTTCGCTCTGGTTGTTTGTTTTGCTCGTGTAGTTTGTTGTTTGTTTAGCTCGTGTTGTTTGTTTCAGTCATGTTGTTTGTTTGTGTCTGTTTCTCGTCCGACTGTCCGGCTGTCAACAGGCCGCAGCCTAAAGACGTAAACGCTCTGTTTGTACCTGTCATACAGTGATTGTGTGTTGGACTCTCAGTGCTGCTACAGTCCAGATAACCTACATTGAATACTGTCCCTGAACGCACCCTGCTGCTGCCCTGCTATCAGCTGCTGTCGGAGCTCGGGTGGTGTGGACGTGGTGTCGTCTGTGGAGCAGAATCCTTCACAAACGCTGAAGCGTCTCTCAAACTGATTTCATGCTGACTGAAGCTTTGCGCTGAGCGTCACAGTGAGGTCAGTGTTCAGGGCGGCTGGCGGCCCGGCTTCTCACTTCCTGCTCCTCCTCTCCTCTCACCTTTTAATTGGTCAGAGCCGTCAGGACGTCTGGCTGTGTGACGCCTTCCTGGCGGCTCGGACAAAAGGCTTCTGTCCGCCTGAGTTTCCAGGCAGCAACAAACTGTTCTGCTCATTTCTATTGTGAGTTAAGAGTTTGTAAAAGTGTCTCGTTCAGTTGGTGTTGAAGTGGAAAAAACGTAAACTTCACCTCCACAGTCTGAATCTGGGAACACGAGGATCATGTTTGTACCTAAAACTCTTATTTTGAAAGAACTTTGGTTCAAACTGCTGCTGTTGATGGTTAATTCATATTTTCAGCTTATTAAAAATCTCATTCTCAGATAGTTTTGATCAGTCAAAGATGTTTTTCTAACACAGTTGTTTTTGTTTCTGTCCAGGTTTCCTGTTTGCGGATAAATACAGAAAAACGCAACAGTGTCGTCTCATTTCTATTGATCACAAGACGAGACAATGATCACGTGTCAGGTATTGATCGGTGTGTGATCAGCAGAATCAGAGCTGTCATCTGTTTCACTGCACACGTTCTTCTTCCTCGTCAAAACCTGGTGCCTACATTACCCACAATGCAGCTCAATTCGATCACCTGTGCAGATTGTTGTTGTTATGCTAGCAGTGTTAGCCTCCAGCTGTTAGCCTCCAGCTGTTAGCCCCCAGCTGTTAGCGGTGTGTGTCCTCTGGAGCCTCAAACGGCTCTGATGACATCGATGGACTTCTTCTTTGAGGACCTTTTCATTAAAATATGATGCTCAAAGTTGAGTCTTTGTCCTGGAAGCAGCAGCTGATTTCTTGTCCTCTGTTGGACATGAAAACGGGACAACATTCAGGTCTGCAGACACGTCTCTCTGTGTCTTTATCCCGATGGATAACTGCGGTGCCTCCTCTGTTTGTCTCTGTCTCATCTCTCTGTCTCCAGATCATTAACGTCCTCTGGAGGACACCCTGCGTCTGTTGGTGTGCGGACTGACCCGTAGCTGTGTGGTCACGCTTCGAGCCTCCCGGTCGTCGGGTCTCCCGCCAAACTGTCTCACCCCCACAGAGCTGGAGACAGCACACGGCTGTCTTCAGACGCGTTTGGACGTT
Organism: Chaetodon trifascialis; assembly: GCF_039877785.1. Taxonomy (NCBI): domain Eukaryota; kingdom Metazoa; phylum Chordata; class Actinopteri; order Chaetodontiformes; family Chaetodontidae; genus Chaetodon; species Chaetodon trifascialis. The sequence goes on along the minus strand of NC_092071.1, from coordinate 552,839 downwards.
GGTCCAGTTCACAGCCTGCTAGTTAGCTGCTCCTCCTCCTCCTGCTCCTCCTCCTCTTGCTGCTGCTTCTCCTGCTGCTCCTCCTCCTCCTGCTCCTCCTCCTCCTCCTGCTGCTCCTCCTCCTCCTCCTGCTGCTCCTCCTGCTCCTCCTCCTGCTGCTTCTTCTCCTCCTCCTCCTCCTGCTGCTCCTCCTCCTCCTGCTCCTCCTCCTCCTCCTGCTGCTCCTCCTCCTCCTGCTGCTTCTTCTCCTCCTCCTCCTCCTGCTGCTCCTCCTGCTCCTCCTCCTGCTGCTTCTTCTCCTCCTCCTCCTCCTGCTGCTCCTCCTCCTCCTGCTCCTCCTCCTCCTCCTGCTGCTCCTCCTCCTCCTGCTGCTTCTTCTCCTCCTCCTCCTCCTGCTGCTCCTCCTGCTCCTCCTCCTCCTCCTGCTGCTTCTTCTCCTCCTCCTCCTCCTGCTGCTCCTCCTGCTCCTCCTCCTCCTCCTGCTGCTCCTCCTCCTCCTCCTGCTGCTCCTCCTGCTCCTCCTCCTGCTGCTTCTTCTCCTCCTCCTCCTCCTGCTGCTCCTCCTCCTCCTGCTGCTCCTCCTCCTGCTGCTCCTCCTCCTCCTGCTCCTCCTCCTCCTCCTCCTCTCCTCTCGTAGGTTTCTTCTTGATTTGTCCTCACTGTGTCTTACAGAGCGATCAGCGCCTCAAACATCTGTCTAACGTTATCGGGCTTCGTCCTCGTCTTCACTGATGCTGCTGTACGTAAAGCTGCTAGTGTGAAGGTGAGCACAGAGCTTTGTGTTGTCATGTGATCTCAGGTGTGTCTTTGCTCTGTGACGGTCTTCAGATATGACTAAAAACGCTGGACAGACACTCAGTTGCTCGTGTGCAAGAAAACCTCTGTAATCAATATCTTGATGTTAGACTAATTACTGGTGGCAGCAGCTGTTTGACTGGAGGCTCCAGTTGTTTCACTGACGTCTGGATGTGCGACAGCGTTACCAGTTTGCTCTAAACAACCTCCTGCTGGGATCCTCTGTGGGTTCCAGTCTGGATCTGCTGCTGCCCAGTTCCTCTGGGGGGTCTGGATCTGCCCCTGATGGTGGAAAGGGCAGCAGCCCTCAAACACCCCCATACATGAACCTCAGAGCTCCACTTCATGTGTTTCCTCCAGCAGCTGGTTCTAAATGAAGAGACTTCACAGGCAAAAGTTCTTCTTCATGGATCATTCGTGGTCAGGCTCTCGTGCCCCCGCTGGTGCTCGGCGGGAGACGGGACTCCTGGGGAAATCCTTATCTCCTGGATCCTGGAGCACAAACAGCGTGTTTGACTTTCTGAGGGCAAGTCAACAAAATGCAGATCTGAGGGCTTTACAGTCAACAATGGAAACCGTTAAAGAAACAAACAAAGAGTTTCCCGCCAGGGTGGCTGATCGCTGACGTACTTTCTGACTCTTCTCATTCGTCCGCCTGTTAGAGGAAATTCTATTTTGTCATTCAGACATATGCAGGTGCTTACCTGGTTTTAATGTGACCTCCATCGGGATGAGGAAGCACACCTTAACACAGGTGTGAAAGCATGAAGGAAGCGATCACTGTGTGGATGTGATTGGATGTCAGCCAGATGTAGCTCTAACCACACAGTGTGACCTCATTACGAGGAAAGGCCGCTGAACTCCGCCTCTTCCTTCAAGCTAAAGCTACAGGTAGCAGCATTAGCTAGCGAGATGTCACCTGGAAAGATTAGATGCTAAAATCAGCACATGCTCAGGACAATGCTAACACACCAGCGGAACAATATTTACCTTGTTCATCATCTTAGTTTAGCATGTTAGCATGCTAACATTTGCTAGTTAGCACTAAGCACAAAGCACAGCTGGCCTGATGAGAAAGAAAGGAACATGTGACCTGATGAAGGCGCCGAGCGAACGAACACGGCTGCCAAGTCGCTTCAGTCAAAGGACGAGGATCAGCAACCTCATGAGGACTCATCGTTGAGGACACACGACGTTTTGTCTCAGTCCTTCTGGGACAGAGTGAGAACCTGACAGCCAATGAGGTGACAGGAAAGTCATGAGGATCCAAATTAAGATCTTGCCCTGATGGTGGCGCTACAGCAAAAAGACATTCGAATTCATGCTGAACAAGACTGTCTGCACCGGCATTAGCATCATTAGCATCATTAGCATCATTAGCATCCCCGTAGCCATTCTGCTAACACAGCTAACACAGTTTCCCAACACTCCTCTTAAAGTGTCAGCTGGTGTGTGTGTGTGTGTGTGTGTGTGTGTGAGAGAGAGAGAGAGAAAACAAACACACACACATTCACAGAGGAAAGAGGAGAACATAAACAGGAGGAGGAAGAGGAGGGTTTCTCCTCTCTCCTCTGATAACTGATAATTACTTAGTTTGCTGATGAAGGATGAAGAGCGGTGATGACGACCTTCTTCTTCTTCTTCTTCTTAGTTTTTTCTGCACGCTCTTCCTCATTATTGTGCGTCCTTGTGGTGTCCACAGAGACATCCAGGGACATTGAAGGGCCGTCTCTCTGCTGGCTGTCAGTGTGCAGTGGATGGGACGCTGGGTTTGGTTGAACTTGCTCTCTGTCTGTTCAGCTGTTTAAGTCCTCACGATAATCACATGCTGCTTTCTGTCACCTCACAGATTTACTTTGGTGTCAACATGTCAGCTCATAATTACATTTCACCCTCGTGAAAAACAAGAAGAAGAAGAAGTTTCTGCTGTTGTCGTCTTCCCAGACTTGCAGACCTCCATGTTCTCCGTGTTTCTTTCAGGTGTTTAAGGCGACTCGTGTTTCTGGTTTTCAACATTCTTCTTCTTCTACTCTGTTTATTACAGCCGTGTGTAACGAAGCTTAAACCACCTGATGAAACTACGCTGCACGCAGTTTATTCACGTCAAACAGTTCAGGAAAACGAGCCCAATTCACCTTTTCTTTGTTTTTTCTTTTTCTAAATATTGCTTTAATTTGCTTGACGATAGATGTAACCATGGCGACAGCGCTGCTGATCCTGTCCTCCATGAGGAACATGGTTCATGCTGTAAAGTTCACCAATAAATCAGCCTCATGAAGTCAGCGTTTGAAAATCCTGCACAATCACTTGTCTTTGAACGTGTTTTTATGTCTCCAGCTGAACTCCACCCAGCTTTCACTGCATACTCCAACAGGTAGAGGAGTCAAAGGACCTCCAGCAGAGAGAAAACTAAGAGATGTCATTGGTCAGTTCCACTGATGTCACCACAGGTTGATCAGGTCCGTTCCAGCCTCTCGTGTTTGTTTGGGTGGAGCAGAGACTTCTCTGGATCATCTGCGTTTGTTGCCTTGCAGTCGGTTTTATGGTCTGCAGAACGTCGTGAAGGCTTTCAGGTCGGACTGAGAACTCTTCATGCACCACAGCACTTGAATGCAGCACGCCACAATCTGCCTGATGATCAGAAACGCTCCGAGACGAACGGCTGCGCTGGGACTTAATCTGACGTTAACGTTGGGAGAGTTCGAGGCCCGCCGCAAAAAAAGTACCGTGAAGGTCAACCAGTTAGAGATCAGCGTGCGTGTGTGTGTGTGTGTGTGTGTGTGTGTGTGTGCGTGCTGTCAGTAGGAAGCGTGTAGACCTCAGAGGTCGACTTGGTGCGTGATGGCGTCTGCAGACAGAAACAGTTCGACTGTAATAAACTCGCTTTGTGGTCGCTGACGCACATTCCACTTAATGACAGCCAATCAGGCGCGTCCTCGGGCCTCCGTCCTCCAACGATTACAGGCCTGTTCGGCTGCAGTGGGCGGTAATCGCTCACATCAGCTGAGTAAAGACTGTGAGACGTGCTGTTATCAGGTGACACTTCTGCATGTTACTGAAGGAGGCGGCTGGTTTTAGAGCGACCTCCAGACCGCAGACTTCCTGCAGCCTGATGCACTTTTTACAGGTTTGTCTTCACTGAGCAGTTTACTGTCACCCAAACTCCTCGTTAGGTTTAAGGAAAGATGGCTGCTGGTGTCTCTCGGGACACAAACCTCAGTGTCCGGGTGAAGGACGCCCGTCACTCTTTAAACTCAGATGACTGAGACGGGTTTACACACATACAGAGTCGGACTGAAGGCTGGTGCGTCTCACACAGACTCTAAAGGAGACCTCGTGTGTCCCTTTGAGACGCAGAGCGTTGAGACAGCATCATGTTTGACATCCTGGGAACGAGGCCGGGCTCAATATATCAACCCACAAGCAGACTTCTTCTAGCCGATTGTTTCTTCAGTTTCATGTTTGTGCGAGTTGATTCTCACAATGAAAACGTCTGGAGGGACGTCTGTTCCCACACTGTAAATCCGTCTCTGCAGAACGTGAGGAATGAGACGCGGTAACACACGCAGTAATGCTGGATATGTGCCGTCTGTAGATACTTGGCACAGAACGCAGAACCACATCAGGGATCTGCTGTTTTAGCTCGTCACAGGACGGGAAGAAGCCGCGGAAATGCCAACGTGTTGTTTTCTGTCGCTCAGAGGTATCAGACCGCTCGCCCTTTGTCCCCTCCGTGGACGGACTGACAGATGAGACAAACATCCGACTCTTTTTTGAAAATGTCCTCCTCCTTGCTTGTTATTTGGCGCGTGTGGTTTCCTTGAAGGAAGTGGTTGTCGTTGTTGTTGGAAGAGGGTGTGAGCGCTGCGTTCTTAAGAAGTGATTTATGAGACCTCTGGGTTCCTCTTCTGTCTTTACGGCTGAGCGTCTCTCAGACAGTCAGTCTTAAAACGCCTCCTTTGTTTTTGTGTCCTCGAATGTCGAAGATGAAGCCGTCTGGACCCTGAACGCATCGTTCGACCTGCTGCATGCCTTCGCTTCTAACATTAAAGTGGTGTTTAACAGCCACCGCCATTTGTTGCCTGTTCTCAGATCAGCGTCCTGCACTGAGCCAAAACAGTCAAAAGTTTAGTTCTGCTTTCAACGTCCCAGAGTGAAGACGTGCTGTGTCCTCTGGTTTCTATGGTTTCAGACCGAGCGTCTTTGACTGTTGGTCGGGCAGCATTTGAAGATGTCACCATAAAGAAAGGACTCGTTGGATGGATTTTATCTTCATCATCATCGACAGGCCGCTGCAGCGTCAGCGGTCAGAACATGAAGCTGACTGTCGTCGTGGTCAGTCGCATCAACCAGCAGCCGAAAAACACAAACACCAATAAAGTGTTTTCAGGGGAAAACATGTCGGCCCACTGAGCGGCTTTACCGCCCCCCACGGGGGCTCAGAGCGTCTCACATGAGTTATCGCCAACGCCAGGCGGCGTAAATCTGCTCCAGGGAAACGAGTCGGTCCGTCAGCGACTCCAGTCCACCAAAAGCAGAGTCAGTCAGTCAGTCAGTCAGTCAGTCAGTCAGTCAGTCAGTCAGTCAGTCAGTCAGTCAGTCAGTCAGTCAGTCAGCAGCACAGACACCTGAGGTCTGATGGGGAAAGTGGACGTTTATGTCTGTCTGCATCTTCGGTTCTGATTGTACAGCTGAGACTCTGAAGACTCTGAGACTGAAGACGAGTGAGGACACACTGCAGCGGAACGAAGGAAAAATAACTGAAAGCACCAAAAACCAATTCGTCCCTGAACGTCTCGTGTTGTGTTCAGTGTTCTGAAGGACGCTGCTGCTGGTTTTTAACAAATCTGTCATTCTCTGACACATTTCAGACTTTTTCTGCCCAAAGTCCTAACCCTGAGCGTCTGTCTCACCCTGAGCTTCTGTCTCACCCTGAGCGTCTGTCTCGCCCTGAGCGTCTGTCTCGCCCTGAGCGTCTGTCTCACCCTGAGCGTCTGTCTCACCCTGAGCTCCTGTCTCACTCTTAGCTCCTGTCTCACTCTTAGCTTCTGTCTCACCCTGAGCTCCTGTCTCACTCTTAGCTTCTGTCTCACCCTGAGCTCCTGTCTCACTCTTAGCTGCTGTCTCACCCTAAGCTCCTGTCTCACCCTGAGCGTCTGTCTCACCCTGAGTGTCTGTCTCACTCTCAGCTCTGTGTCATTGAAGTCAATGATTGACACTCTTTTAGTTTTTGCTGCTGATCATCAGTTTGATGTTTGTGTTTGACGTTAAGTGGACGGGACAGAAAACCTGTCCGTCTTCTAACACTGAGTCTGGACTACAGAGCGAACAAGGTTTCATGTTTATCTGCCATGAAAAGCTCGTTAATAATGAATAACTAACTGTCTGATTGGCTGGCGGGGCAGGACGCCGTTTGGTTTTACAGCAGGATCATTTGGCCGCTGCTGGTCCTCCTTCCTTTCTGTCTCACCTCGTGAGGACTCAGAGGATCAGCAGGGGACTGATTAAGAGCCGCAGGACGGCTCAGGGGTCAAAGGCTAAAGAGAGGAGATTTATTAGGACCCTAAGTTAGACACAAACGTTTTGTCCCTCATCACTCCCTGCTCTACACCTCCATTATGTTCAGTCTGTCCTCTTAACGTGCACACAGAGACAGACAGAGAGACACTTCCTCCATCCTGAAAGTCTCAC